>NC_050450.1:45699095-45831595 GCF_903995425.1 Onychomys torridus
TCAGCTAGGGAAGGTGCTTGCTGTCCAAAGCTGACAATCTGAGCTACCCACCCACCCTCACCCCCTCTAGGAACCCACATAAGGGTGAAAGGTGAGAACCAACTCCACAAAGTTATCCTCTGACTTCAACTCTTTGGCACACATGTCTTATGTACATTAATAACAAATTAAATTGTAAATAAATAAATAATGAGGTCTCTGGCACAAGCTTTCTTTGTGCACATGCTACACTCACCTCTCTTCAATAAGGACATTGAGGTCCCAGAGAGCTGACGTGACTTGCCCAAAGACGCCCATGTAGACGCGGCGGGGGTGTCAAGGACTAATTGACTCTACCCTTCAACCGCTGCTGAATAACTTGCTGGAAGCCCCAGGTCTCGGCGCCATAAGGCCCAGGCCTCTTTCTTAGGCTAAAGGAGCCAAAGCAAGTTTGTTTGACACAAATCAGCTATTACCTTCTGGAAGGAGAAAAGCCCCTCCTGGGGATACTCCTGAGGACACCGACCCTGGAATGCTGCCTGCCACTTTTAAAGACGGTTCTGTCCTGGAAGAGTAGTGAAGACGATCCTTTCTCACAGAGCTTGCTATCCAGCTCACTCCCGTAGTGAGGTTCACCCAAAACTCTGCAGGGCCTGAGCATCAGTAGAAACTGAGGCCCACACATCTGCATTTGAATGGGCAGAAGGTATAAATGAAGGGAACACCCTGAACACAATACATGCACTGTCTTCCTTTCTCGGCGAACATTCTTTCTTTATGACCCACAAGGGTGAAGTTCCAATTTCTTGTTAGCTGGAGCTTTGTCCACGGAACCCGGCAGTGCAGTGGGTGTGCAGCCCTGGCTCCTAGCATGCCCACCTTCTCTTTTCATCCCCAACTCTGCTCCACACCTTGGAGAGCTTTGATGCACCAGCGTGGCTGTCGGAGCACACACATGGCAGCCCTGTTCACATCCCTGCAGATAACCGTCCCGTGGTCCCTGTGAGATGAACAGAGTCAGGAATTCTTCTTGCCTGCCTGCTCTAGCTTTGACCCTGCCTGGCTACCTTGCCCCCTGCATCCATCTACACCAGCAGCTACACCTGAGAGCCAAGGTGGGAGAGGGTCAGGAGGTGGCAGGTCACCTGTGTCAACAATCAGCTAGGCCGTTAGGTCCCCAGGAGATGAAAAGCACTACCTCTCATAGTCAATGAACCAGGGGAAAGGAAATTAAGTCCTGAACTAGTGCTCCAGTCTGCAAACAAGAGTGGGGGGGTGAGGGGGAGGCCGACACTAAGTCACATTTGCCTCACTGTCCCCTAACCCTCTATCTTTGCATTAAAATATAGAGAGAGATTGTGGGCTGGCAAGATGGCTCAGTCAGTAGAGTGCTTGCCGCAGAAGCATGAGGACCCGAGTTTGATCCCCAGAACCCACATGAAAAAGCAGGATGTGGTAGCATTGACAGCTGAGGGTGGGGCTAAGTCGGGCAGAATGTGTTGAGAGGTGAGAACAGTGTGCCCCAGAGGCTCCGTGAGTCACCGGGGATGCCAGTACTACTCTCTCAGAAGATGAGTTGTGACACTGGACAGGGAAGGCAGGGGACGGACAGTTTCATCACCCTTTTCCTAGATGTGAGAGAGTTCTGGAGTATGTAGAGGCTGGGTCTCAGGCAGTCAGTCCGTTCACTAATGGGTCCACTCTCTCCTTCACTCATTCTGGCAGGTGCTGTGTTGGGTGTGGGGGAAGCTGTGGTGAGCAAACTCAGAGGTGATTTCCACCCCATGGGAGTTCTAGTCTAAAACGTCAGACCCGCCCACATTACACAAGCAATTAGTCCAGCAGATGCAAGAGTACTATGGGACTAGGTGCGATAAAGGGAAATGATCTGCCTTGGTGGTATGGAAGGTCTGCTGTATGTCACCTGACCTGAGGTGCAAAGAAGGATAAGGAACAGCCTAAAGGGGTCCTGGGGAGATGGCTCAGTGGTAAAGTGCCTGATGCATAGCCATGAGGACTTGAGTTAGATCCTCAGAACCCCTATTTTAAAAAAAGAAAGGGAAAAAAAAAAAAAAAGCCAGGTCTCATGGCACGTGCTTATAATCCCAGTACTGGAAAGGTGGAAAAAGCCAGGCAAGAAGAAATCCTGGCCGCAAAGCCCAGTCAGAGACCTTATTTCGAACATCAAGCTGATGGTTCCAGAGGAACAACACACACAGTTGAAATTGATCTCCACATCTGTACACACACCTGCCTTCCACATGCACCTGCACACACACAGCACATACACACACACACACACACACACACACACACACACACACACACACACACACACTTCAAAATAGATATGCATGAAATTACTCAGAGCAGGGGCAGCTAATCCAGAGATGGTGGAGGGTGACAGGCAGAGAGGCAGTATGCCCAGAGCCTCTAAATGCTGGGTCCTTCACAGGGATGTGTGTAGGTTTTCCAGCCTGTAACCAGCAGAGCAATCCCAGTGCCTCCTGGGAGATACTGATGGACAAAGCCTGTGTGCAGTGAGGTCCTTGAAGGACTACAGAGAGCTGGCTGGCTGGACCCTTGCTGGTACTGGAGTCCAGGTCTTCAAGGTCGTTCTGGGCGCACAGCTGATGTGAAGGGAGCTTCCTTGAGTCTCCATTTCCTAGTGTCCTCTTCCCTCCTCAGAGGGCACTGCACCTCTGACATTGCAGACTGCTCTGGCCACGCCCACCTCCCCGTCTGAGCTGTCCCTGATGCTACATTCCTCTGTGTTGGTTCTAGCACACAGATAATTTCTCAAGCACCAGGACTGTGTCTGACACAGACGTGGGCACTGTGGCAGGTGAGGATGGATAACTAGAAATTCCGAGACAGTCTGCCCATCATTCAACTCACAGGTGATCTCACATAATCAAATGACAGTTGCAGGAATGAGGGACAGAGGTTTGAATGCACTGTTTATAGCCCTGAGGGTCAGTCCCCACAGCAGGGATCAACATTAACCATAAGCATCAAAAACTGGGCAGAAGAGGAGGACTCAGTGAGAGGAAGCCCCATCAATCATACTAAGATGTCAATAGCTACTGTCTGCAGTGGTAAATCAAGAAGCAGACCTAATAAATCAACCACAGAAACCACCGGAGTTACATGATTAAGGTCCCAGGAGGGAGGGGATCTGGAGTCAGAGTGCCTGAGCTCAGCTCACACTTCCGCTGCTCATGAGCTGTGTGACCTTTGGCTGGTCATTTAACGACTCTCTCTGCCTTCACTACCCATCTGTAAATGAAGCAGTGATGGTACCCACCTCTCACGCTCCTAAATGTCCTCAAGGAGGCAATGTACAGCAAAGGCTCATCAGCACAGGGCTTGGTCTGTGACAAATATACCCAGCAAATGTCAGCCAAGCCACAGTTAAAAAGTTAAAACAGTTCAAAGTGAGTGGTTTCCAGGGACCAGGATGTACGGAGGAGTGCCTTTTATTATAACCAAGTGACTTAATTTTGTAACATATGCACATGTCAGATTACTAAAATAAGGATGTTAAATATACATGCAGGGGCTGGAGACATGGCTCAGTTGGTATAGAGTGATTGCCTGGTGTACACTAAAGCCTAGATTCAATCCCCAGCGCTGTACTCAGGACACAGAAGCAGAAAGGTCAGAAAGTCAAAGTTGGGACTAGGGATAGGGGGGGTGACTCAGTGGGAAAGCACTTGCAAGAATGAAGACTCAAGTTCAAATCCCCAGTGCCCTTGTAAAAGGCTGGGTACCAAGAGAGGAGGATCGCTGGGATTTGTTGGCTGCCAGCCTAGCTCCAACCAAGGTCAGTGAGAGCCGCTGTCTAAAGAGAATAAGGTGGAGACCGATAAAGCAGGATACATGTTGTCTTTCACTTCCACTTGCTTACATGGGCATGTGCACCTGCACACACACATGTCATCACATGTCATTACATCATAAACAATCCACACACACACACACACACACACACACTCTCTCTCTCTCTCTCTCTCTCTCTCTCTCTCTCTCTCTCTCTCGTACACTTACTTCATGGCCATCATCTCCATGAGTTCAAGGCAAGCTTAGGTTATAGGAGACCCTAACATAGACATACAACACACAAACATGCAGCTGGGTGTGGTGATACATACTTAATATTTTATTTTATTTTGGTTTTTCTGAGACAGGCTTTCTCTGTGTATCTTTGGTACCTTTTCTGGAACTCGCTATGTAGCCCAGGCTGGCCTCGAACTCACAGAGATCCGCTTGCCTCTGCCTCCCTGCGTGCTGGGCTTAAAGGCGTGCGCCACCCCCGCCTGGCTGTGATCCATTTAATCTTAGCATTCAGGATACTAAGACAGGAGGATTTTGAATTCTAGGCTGACCTGGGCTGCACAGACAGTCTCCATCACATGTGCAAAAGCACACATCCACACTGATTAGGAAGTTCAGTGTTGAGGTGGCGTGGGCTTGGGCAGTTCCCCTTCCTGCCCCCACTCAGAGCGCCTCCCTTTCTCAGCTGCACCTGAGTCCCTTCTCTGCCCCAGCTCCTTGCTCCCCTGCTCTCTGTGTTCACTGCCACCCAATCTCCCCTCTGTCAGTAATACACCGCTTCCTTGAACCACTCCTACCCTAGTGCCCATGAGCCTGGTGTGGGGCTCTCATGATGCCCAGGGCCAAACACAGGGGCAAGCCCTGTGCAGGGCCAGGCGTCTGAACCCGCAGGCTATTCGACTCACCAAATGGCATTTTGCTTAGTGTTTCCTGGAAATGCCAGCACCCCTCTGTAGGGTCGCCTTGCCTCCAGGACAGCTCACCCTTGTACTTTGCTTATTTTCAAGAAACTCCCAGCCCCTTCCATATCTTTCCAGAAAACTCCCAAGCATCTTTAGGAACTCACCCAAGCATCCCCGACTCTGTGACCTCTTCCACCTGGTTCTTAACAGAATCAGAGGTTCCTTCCTCTGGGCTCTCATAGCAACCTTTTCTGTCCTCCAATAAAACACATCACATCGTTTATCTTTGGGTCCTGATGCTCAGGTCACAGGCTGGACCACACCTTTAGTTGGATGAACCAGGAAATGAATGAGCCAGGAAATAATCCAAGTTCATTGGCCTGTTGGTTTGGTTGCTCAGAAAATGAAGAAATCAATTTGTCACTCTGCTCTGCAGACTAGTCATGGTTCAATCAGCTATGGGTGGTGTGATGTACAGACTGAGAAAAGTCAGCAAGTCTTAGAGAGAGGGAGAGGGAGAAGGAGAGAGAGAGAGACAGGGACACACACACAGAGAGAGAGAGAGAGAGAGAGAGAGAGAGAGAGAGAGGGAGAGAGAGAGAGAGAGAGAGAGAGAGAGAGAGAGAGAGAGAGAAAGAGAGTAATCTGGGAGTTACTAGCAAGCCTTATGCCCCTAGAACAGCAGTTGAAATAGACACCCTAGTGTGAATCCCACCAAACATTAAAGACTATTACCCAAATTCCTTTAGTCGAAACAATCTTTATTTTCCATCAGATAGGGTTTTCTCCCTAAGGTGAGGTTTGAGGAAATAACATCAAACACGGGGGAAGGTAGGGTTTATATCACCCCAAAACTGCAAGACTAGAAGGCCTTTAAGGGTTGGGAGATTTCCAGAAGATCTTGGTTAAGTAGGAACTTGGCTGAACATTTCAAAATTATCTGGCAGAACACCTTATCAGGGTCAGGTTATAGGGTATGGAACATGTCAAATTCCAGAAAATGGGTTGTCTTGGGGTTTCTACTTCTGTGAAGAGACACCATGACCACAACACAACTTTTAAAAAGGAAAACATTTAATGGGGTGGCTCACTTACAGTTAGGAGGTTTAGTCTGTTATCGTCATGGTAGGAAGGAAGGCAGCATGCAGGCAGACATGGTACTGGAGCTAAGAGTCCTTATATCTTGATCCAAAGGCAACAGGAAGTGGTCTGAGATACTGAGTGTGGCTTGAGCATATTTGAGATCTCATAGCCCGCCTCCATAGTGATATACTTCCACCAACAAGTCCATACCTACTCCAACACAAGCCGTACCTCCTAATAATGCCACTCCCTTTGGGGGCTATTTTCTTTCAAACTACCACATGGGTCAAGACCTGATAAAATTTAAGTTTTACAGAAAATAGGAATGAATGTATTTTGACCTTGTAATAAGGTGGCTTCTAATCTTAAGATGGAGTCAAGCTGGTCCATTGCTAGTACAACTGCTGAGTAACAGACTTGGGTTCCAATGCCACATCCTCCCCTACCATCTGGGAGAACCTTTCTCCTTTGCCCTACCATAACTGGCTCTTACTTGTGTGTCCAATGTCACAGTGTCTTTCTCTAACCCTGGGTCATGAGCCCCAGGAGGTGGTGTTCCATCCATTAGCCCTGCACGGAATGCCCAGGAGAGGTCATGGGGGTATGTGTCAGGTTCCTTATGAAAACCTGCTGAATAAGCAAAAGAATCCATGGCATTATGCACAAGAGGAAACTGGCACAGGGCAGAAACATGGTTTTCTCCTCAACATCACCAGTAACTATCTGAAATAATAGACCCAACCTGGGAGGGGTCAGTGTGCATGAAGAGGAGACACATGTGAGATGCTGGTTACTCAAGCTCTGGACTCCAATTTTGGAGAAAGTTTGAGTACCTCAAACTCATCCTTCCCATCTGGGCCAGTCCAGTTCACAGATGAAGGGACAGTCCCTGAAGTAAATACTTCAGCCACTGGATGCAGCTGAGATCTCACCATAGATTCTTAACAGGCATCTGAAATCTGTCCTACAACACTGGCCCAGAAGGCTAGGAATACATATAAATTTTACTAGCCAATAAAGTCAGCATTATGTTTTGGTCCAGTGTCAGGTGGAGTGGAGGCCCAGGGGACAATGGGGATTTGGGGTGGGGCCTCCACTCCTGTTTCCTGTGTGGCTGTTTTTAGAAGCCCCACCTTGACTGGGGTCTTGAAACATACCAAGAAATTAGATGAGAGTTTAACAGAACAACAGGACAGGGGGGGTAGGTGACCACAAGGAATAGCATTGTACCCCAGGGCCAGAAAGGTGTCTTATTCATCAGTGAGCCTGAAGGGGAGACAAGGGGCTGGGACCGGAGCCTGGAGAGAGAGGTCTGAGTGAGGAAGGCGGGGTGTCTTTAACTGTGGCCACTTAAAGGGGGGAACTTGACAGCAAGATGGCTGTTTGAGACATCCTGACACCATTCTTTCTCTCTCCCTCTGAATCTCCTCCCTGGCTACCCTAGGGTCGAGTCTATTCAGAGCAAACGGATATATGACACTCTCTGTCTTCCCTCCACGTCCCACCAGGTTCTGGCTGGCCTGTAGCAGAGGATAGCCTCAAATTCAAAGCAATCCCCCTGCCTCTGCCTCCAAAGCCCTGGGATATCAGGTGTGAGCTGTCACCCCTGGCTTCTAAAACTGTATCTCTACTCCTCCCGGAGCACTGAGAGGCTTCGCTGGAGAAAAGCTGGATCCAATCCAGTCCACGCCTCTCAATGGGCTCATAGCCAACACGTGAGGCAGGCAGCCAGAGCCCAGAGGCCATTTGTTCCAGACCTGAACCTCACAGTTCAGATGAACCTCCCTGTGCGCATCCCTGGACCAAACACTGTAAGAAGAGAGAATGCTCTAATCAGTTAATACATCAGTTGAGGGTGGGGGTCTCTTTTGACCCAGCCTCTGAGTTGAGAGAGAACTCATGGATCTCAGTCAGCAGATCAGAAAGAGACATAGCCCAGTGATACAACACCCTGAGCACTTCCTGGAAAATGGACTAGGAGAAAGAGACCAGACTGCAATAGCAGAAAGGTCTGGAACTGCCCTCTCCATGAGCCTCAGTTTCTCAACCTCAGATCTTACTTAACTCTCTGTGGCTCTGGCTCTTGCCAACTTGTAGTGGGTAGCTCTTCCAGCTTTGACCTAGAAGTACTACCACCAGTGAGGCTTCTGGTAACTGTCACATCTACCTATGGCCTGCCCCTGGGGCAGGGCCAAGACCGGAGCCCTTAAGACCTGAGATCCAGATGTGACAGTTCTCTTGGTTCCTGGTAATCCTGGATGCTGGATGGTAGACCGAGCAGAGGTCTCCAAAGAACACCACTGGACTGCACTTCACCTCTCCCAGACCCTGTAACCTATCCCTTTACTTGTTGTAAGTTACCCCCCAAAATAAACCCGCCTTTTAACAATGTGGAGTTGCCTTAATAAATCCCCCAATACCAGCTGGTCATATTCTTTGTGTTTCGTTTTGTTGTTTGTTTTCTTGTTTTTAGAGACCTAGCTCTTTGTAGCTCAAGCTGGCCTGGAACTTGCTAAGCAGCCAAGGATGACCTTGAACTCCTGATCTTCCAGTCTTCACCTCTCAAGTCCTGGGAGTACCCACCACAGTCAGTTTACCTATCAAATGATTGACCAGTAAACTCAGATGAGAGACACGTAGCCTGATTTCAGGGTTCATTCTTGGCAGTTTGATCCAAACTGACCAACCTGGACTCACTGAAGTTGGCTGGCAGGTGCCTAGTAGAATGTCAGATGACCTACTGCTTAGACAAAGCACAAGCAAATAACAACAGCCACAAAACCGAGTTGCCTAGGCTTTAATTTGGTGCAGAGAGAAGGCAGTAGCCTGAGAACAGCTTTGTCAGAGCTCGGGAGAGCCGTCTGACTTGTGTGTAGGGCTGAGCATGATGATCCCAGCATACAGCCGACAGCTTCAGAGCATCCAAGCCCCTCATATTGCAGAGGCCCCTGCAGAGCACATCTGCTCTCCAGGGAGACTCGGGTGCCTCAAGGGAACCCTCTGCTCCAAGTCCAGCTACCCACCTTCAACTTTTACTTTATTCCTTTTTACAAAAGTGAAAAATAAGTAGGGGGTGGAGATATGGCTCCGCAGTTAAGAGCACTGCCTGTTCTTGCAGAGGACCCTGGGATAAATTCCAGCACCCATGGGGTGCCTCACATTTGGTTGCAACTCTAGTTCTCCGGGCCTTGGGGGCCTTGGGTAATATAAGAAAGCAAGCTGAGCAAACTGGAGAACAAGCCAGTAAGCAGCATTGCTCCATGATCTCTGCTTCAGTCCCTGTCTCGAGGTTCCTTGCTTGGCTTCCGTTGGTGATGGACTGTAACCTATAAGCCCAATAAACCATTTCCTTTCCAAGTTGCCTTTGGTCAGTGTCTTAGCACAGCCACGGAGAAGCTAACTAGAACAGAGTGTTTTGCTTGCACACATGTATGCACACCATGTATGTATGTATGCACACAGTGTATATATGCACACCATGTATGTATGTATGCACACAGTGTATATATGCACACCATGTATATATGTATGCACACAGTGTGTGCATCTGGTGTCCTTGGAAACTGAAAGAGTAAGTCGGATCCTCTGGAGCTAGAGTTCCTGGTGGATGTGGGTTGCTATATAGGTGCTGGGAACCCTGTAAGAGCAGCAAATGCCTTGAACTGCTGAGTTCTCTCTCCAGCCCAATTGGCTGGTTTTTGTTTTGTGGTTTTTTTGTTTGTTTGTTTGTTTGTTTTGTCTTGTTTTGAGAGAGAGAGAGAGAGAGAGAGAGAGAGAGAGAGAGAGAGAGAGAATCTCATATAGTCTGGCCTCTATGTTTAGTCCTACCGCCACCTCCCAAGTGCTCCTAAGTATGCACCCAGCCCAGCCGAGGAAGAAATGGGAGCTTGAATCTGCTCAAGGACTTGACGAGATTAAAGAGAGCTGGAAACAGACTGACCTGGCCTACACCTCAAGGACTTCTTGTCTCTCTGCTTAGAGCTTGGTTGTGCCAGCCTGGCTCTGCAGCTAGGCTTCTGAAGGAAGGTGGGGACACCCAGCCGGAGCTGCATGCTGAAGGCACGCACCTGTCACCGTCTCCACTCTCCACGGAGTGGCTCTTCTCATTCCTGATGACAGGGTAGAGCACTAAAGCGCCAGCCGCGAAACAAACAGCTCGTTAAAGAAACACAAAAGGAAGTGAGAATGGGAAGGTGGAGATGAGACCCTCATCAGACACACGATTTAATCCCTTCTGAAGTATCAGGATCTGTGCTTCTGGAGGGGGCAGCTGCGGCGGGGTGTGAGAGGGCAAGTTGCCTGCCCCGAGGCTCTTAAAGAAGACTGTGTATAGATCCTCTGATGATGAAGGTGCACGAGCCTGTGGTAACGGGGGCTGTGTGCCCCGAAGAAACTGCAGTGAAACACAGGCTGGGAGAGAGCATTTTCAGAAGCATCAACGTGGAGAGGTCATGTTCCAGAGGGGGCCTGGGATGAGCACCAGCTGGCCACCTGGAGAGATCTGGCAAGCAGCTGGCAAGAAGCACCAGCAAATTCAGGGTCTCAGGGCCAGAAAATGAGGAGCAGGACGAAGGTGCCTGGAGATGATTCCGGGCGAGGAGAACAAGGCACAGACCAGAGCAGTGCCATTTGCCCTGCATCGGACACTCCTGCGTCTCTCGCCTCCATGTTTCTGTTAGTGATCAGCTTTCTTTGCACCCACAGTCACCATACTCACATCGTACAGGGTCTGCCATAAGCCCTGAGTGTGTGCCATCTCATTTAATGGCTACTCCTGGCTTAGTGACGAGGCTTGGTCTGCAAGTGACAGTTCCGGTGAGTTTCACTTCAGGGCTAGCTCAGTGCCCCAGGGAAGTGGCATTTTCTCTGTGAGTAGGATAAAATCCCAGGAGCCCTCCTTCTGTCGGGTCCATCCCACATGGTAGAAAGTGATCAAAGAGATTTTGGATTAAAGCTGGCTTCTCAGACTTGAGTCCCCACTGGGGGCAGATTGAGCTGCTGCGAGCTTTGATCAACAAGTGACTTTGCTAAGTCGTGAGAAAGCTCAAATCCAATTTCCTGTGGGATGCTCTAGGGAGCTGGAAGAAGAGAGGGAGGAGAGAAACACGGGCTGCATTCCTCCCTAGTGACATCAATTGCATGCTTCACCCAGCCAGGAATTACTGAGCAGGATATCCAGTTGGGTCCTCAGCTTCTCAAGATGCAGGGGACAGTGACCTGAGGTCCTTGGGTACATGTCACAAATCCCTCTGCAGGAAGAGGCCCTGGTTTTCTGGTTAGCAGTAAAGGCAGGTGTTATGTGTTGGCTGAGATGGAGGTGCTTGTAGGAGACAAGGACGTGTTGCTTTTCCAAATGCTCAGGACTTGTGTTCTTGACAGGGAGGCCCAGCCTCAGACCTGCTCTCTAGGAAAACCAGGCAAATGAAGGTGTGATTTCTGAGATGGAGGCTCGGGAAGCCATCTCAAGAGGAAGGACCTCTGGTCTGGTTCCTGACAGAAAGAAGAGAACCCTGCAAAGGTTTGAGAGAGGAAGAGAGTTCTAGAAATTTGCGAAGGCCCAGTTCTGGTTCCCTTTTGGTGCTATGATAAAACACTCTGACCAAAAGCAACTCGTGTGTGTGTGTGTGTGTGTGTGTGTGTGTGTGTGTGTGTGAGTGTTGGGGGTGAGGGGGGTTGTTTGGCTTATACTTCCAGGTCACAATCTGTCATTGGAAGAAGTCAGTGTAAGGCCTCAAGAGAGGACTCACGGAAGAAGGCTGCTTGCTCACCCTCTAGCTCACTCCCAGACTCATGTTCCTCCAGCTTTCTTATAACAACTCAAGACCTCCTGCCTGGGGACCACCCATTGCAGGCTGAGCCCTCCTATGTCAATTAATAATCAAAACAATCCCTCACAGACTTGCCCACCAGCTCATCTGCACTAAGCAATTCTTCAGTTGAAGGTTCCCTGTTAGATGGCTGTAGGCTGTATCAAGTTGACAAAACTATTTAGCCAGACCCTGAGGTGAGGCTGTCAGGTGTGTGTGTAAGGTATTAAAAATCAGGGTAACTGGGAGAGGATGAGAAATGGAAAAATCTAGGCTTTAAGCTAAGGAGTTTCACAGGTTAGAGTGTGTGTGTGTGTGTGTGTGTGTGTGTGTGTGTGTGTGTGTGTGTGTGTACATGCATGTAGGGGTCAGAGAGCAACTTTGGTATTATTCTACAGGTGCCTTCCCCCCTCTTTTTTAAAACTTTAACTGACCAGAGAGCTTCTAGGGACCCACGTGTCCCCACCCCCCACCTCACTGCCCCTAGGATTATAAGCATGAGCTACTGTGATCCCAGCTTTCCAAATTTCCAAATCCAATTTTACTTGGGTTCTGAGGATTGGATCTCAGGTCCTCATGTGTGTGAGGCAAAAGCTTTGTAGACCGAGCCATTTCCTCAGCCCTTTCATGGGTTATTCTAAGGTAAAGGGAAGCCACAACATTTATAACGGTCAGGATAGCTGCTGCTACCTGTACCATGCTCAGAGGTGGGAAGCGGTGCTGTCTAACCACACCGATGCTGGATACTCATGGTAGCACCAGACATGGGGCTCAGCATTACTCACCACTGGGGAATGACGGGAACAGCCCAAATGTCCATCAACAGATGACTGGTTAAACAAACTGTAGGGTGTGCATGTGTGACTTCTCCAGGGGACATGTGAGCAAATGTCTATCACAGATAGGACACTGACAACATACCAAAGAAATGATTCCACCCAAGTCTGGCTGAGGGAGCCAGGAGGCTCTGTGGGCTATTTGCAGGGACATCCCTGAAAAGCCCACACCGGTATGGGTGACAGCTCATGCATCCTGGAGCTCCCTGCACAACCCGAAGACTGCATAGTTGATCCTGAGAATCCTCTTTGTCCAGGATCATTACAACTTAAGTAACCTCAGGGAGGAACCTTGACATCTTGTAACTTTCTAAACTTACCTTGTAAGACTCATTTACTTCCTGAGTCTTAGAAGCATTCCCCATCCTTCTAGGGGAGCACACACATACAAAAGAAATATAGTAACAGCATTTTAATGGTTTAAAAGGTAAAACTGTTCGTGTATATTGTAACAGACTTAAATGTATGTACAGTACATCACATGTATTCAGGTACCCACACAGGCCAGAAGAGAGCATCAGATGCCCTGGAACTAGAGTTACAGGTAGTTGTGAACTGTCTGATATGGGGGCCAGGAGCCCAATCTGGTTCTTGGGAACTGAACTCATGTCCCCTGGGAGAGGAACAAGTGCTGTTTACCACTGAGCCATCTCTCAGCCCCTATACATTATTTTCTAAAAGACGTCAGGGTAGGTGCTATAATTGGAAGAAGGGTCAGAGGGTACACCTAGGTATAGGGAATAAGATGACGGTCCTGATGTAGGAGTGTCCGCATGTTCGGCAAGGAGACTTGGGAGAAGAGGTGGTGATTTCCCCAGACATAGAGGTGTCCCCTGACATAGACGAAGAGTTTTTATGGGGGGGAGGGGGTGCAAGGATCTGTGTGGTCAACAGCACTTGGAGGATCACACAAAGCTAGCAACAGACCCAAAGAAAGCAGGGCCAGGCAAAGGGGGAGATATTTGACCTTAGGGATCTATAACCCATGACTGTGGACTCTGCGCAGTGCAGGGACCCAAGCTGTGATGTCAGTAAAACGACTGTTCAGCCTAGAGGTGAAAGAACTGCAAGGCTAGAATTTAGGACACTGGTCCCACGCTAGGGCTGAGTGGCTTCCTCTGGAGAAGCAGAGGATCAAGCGAGTGTGTGTGTGCCTGCAGGAACGTTGGCAGAAAGCAAGACAGAAAGCAGGAGCTGTTCTTGGGCATCTGGGAGCAAGCTGTTAAAAGCGCCTGGAGGAGGATCCCACAAACTTCGTGTGAGTCCAGGTCCGCGGCTCAGAAGCCGGACTTCTTTGGGCATGTAGCCATGGCTCTGGCATTCACAGCCTCGACCAGGGCACGGAGGATTCAGCGCTACAGCCCCCAAGAACCAGTGTGCGCTCTGCTTTTCCTTACTCCCCACTCCTGGCCCAGTGTCTGGCCCATCGTGCGCGCTCGCTGGTGGTTTGAATGGGAAAAAAGAAACGGCACAGTTTCGGGAAGGGCTCTGAGCACTGTGTCCAGAAGCACACTTGGGACTGGAAAGCAGTCCAAGTCCACCGGGTTGGATGTGTATGAGAATAGGTCTCTCAAGGAGGCTCTCGTCTCCTCGCTGGTTTTGCAAAGAGCCCAGACTGGTGACAGGGCACTCAGCACTGCACAGCTTGCAGAAAAGGAGGAAGGAAACAGGGTAGACTGCTGAGCGATGCGCACTGAGCTCGCTGCCGGTGGCATACTGGTTGCGCGGAGTCTCCAGGTCAAAGGCAGGTCCTGTCTGCCTGTCGCGGGGCAGCGCCGGGAAGAGAGTAGACTGCAGCATCCCAGCGTGGTAGGTTGCACCTTGTCCTCGCAGCCCCGGGGCTCTCGAGGGCTGCGGAGAGCCGCGTGGGTCCCCGGGGGCGTCCCCGGTCGCGTCCCCGGTCGCGCGCCCAGCGGCCCCAGCGAGTGCCCAACTCCCCAACTCTGGGACTTTAGCAAAGCTGCGGCGGGCGGGGAGTGGCGGAGAAGCGGGACGTACCATTGCGTCCCGCGGGGGGGAGAGAACAGAAGTCAGGACCTCGTGCACCCCGGAGGGCTGATATCCTCTGTAAGTAGATGGAGAACTAAAGGATAGAGGCGTATAAGGTCCAATTGTGCATCCCTAGGCGGGAGGCGAGGTGCAGGACTTGGGATGAGCTGCTGGGGGATGGCGGGGTTGGAGTGCACCCCCGCGGCGGAGACACGGTGGAGGCGCCCGGCTCCCCAGCCGGCGAGCAGCGGAAGTGCCGCGGAGTTGGAGCGGGGCCGGCGCCGCGGCCGCTTCTGCTGGCCGAACTGCTGCCGCCGCCGGGCGGACGGGCGGGCGGACGCGCAAAGCCGGGGCGGGCGCGGCGAGGCGCGGCGGGGCGGACCGGCCCCGATGAGGCGCAAAGAGAAGCGGCTCCTGCAGGCGGTGGCGCTGGCTCTGGCGGCCCTGGTCCTCCTGCCCAACGTGGGGCTCTGGGCTCTGTACCGCGAGCGGCAGCCCGACGGTAGCCCTGGGGGATCGGGGGTGGCAGTGGCCCCCGCGGCGGTACAGGTGAGTGGTCTGTGGCCGAGGGTGGGTAGCATCCTCTCTCCGACTTCGCTCCCAGCCTGCAGTGCCTTGCTCCTCCTGCCCTGCGTGTCTGCTCCGAGACAGAGCTTCCCATTTTGGGATGGGAACATCGAGGCTCTGGGAAGGTCAAAGATTTATCCAGGCTCCTACTCCAGCCTAAAGCAGTGTTCAGCCCCGAGCCCTTTTCCTAGCTGACCCCGCTCTGTTATTCCTGGCCTCTTCAGCGCTCTCCTTGGAGGATCCTACCTGCATCTCCGTGCCACCCAGGATTGTTCCTTCTGTCGGTGGGAATGGAGATATTGGTCGTTATTGTCGGTGTTCTTCAGATCGTCTCCTGCTAATTCTAGTATTTCGACTCTGACCAGAATCTTCTGGGCTGCCATCTACACAGGGATGCCAGGGTCTCCTCTAAGTCTTCCACCTGGAACCTCTGTTTTTATTTATTTAATGCATATGTGTGCCTTACCTACGTGTGTGTGCACTGTGTGCATGCCTGGTGCCCACTAAGACCAGAAGAAGGCATAGGATCCCCTGAAACTGGAGTTACAGATAGCTCTGAATCACCATATGGGATCTGGGAATCTAACCTGGGTCTCCTGGAAGACCAGCCAGTGCTCTTAACCAGTGAGCCATCTCCTCCCACACCCCAACACACACTGCACCCAACCTCTATTTTAATCAGATTCTTTGCCTCTCTTGAGAATACTGAACCCTTGCCTCAGAGGAGGTCAGGTAGGGAGTGAGTGCCTGTCCTTGAACTTGTTGCCTTTGATCCTTGGAGGAGTCCAGAAGTCCTCTGGTAGAGAGCTCTCCAAATGTCACAGAGCTACAGGTGCCCAGTGCCCCCAGGACAGAACACTTTCAGCTTCCCTTGTTTGTACTGCGATGTGATTGTTGTAGACAAAATTGAGATGATCTGCCTCTTCAAAGTTGTGTGTGTGTGTGTGTACACAGATGTGTGCATGGATGTGGACTAGGAGCCTCCAGGCATAGATAAGCTCGGTTACTTTCCTCTGACCATCCCAGCTTCTCTACCCCAGCTCCTGGCAAGCATGGGCATGCTTGAACTGTCTCCTCCAGTGGGACATAGCCGAGAATCTTACGGGATTTCCTTGGCCCCGTGGGAAGTTGTGCATCAGGGTCAGCCTTGACTGACTGCTGGCTGGCCTTGTGGGATGAGGCTGACTTCTTGAGATTGATGCTTTTAACCCCCTTCCCTTCCAGTGTTAGGCTGCCATCTGGGCATTCTGTCTTCTGGGGCATGGAGGACTCTTTGCTACAGAGCAGATCAATTTGAACTTGGCTTGTCACTCTGGAAATCTGTGAATCATCCCAAAAGTCTGGGTGATCTATCTCTCTGGTAGACCTTCCTGTTTGCAAAGTTAAAGAAAACTCCATTTCTGAATCCCTGGTTCAAACTCTGACAGCCAGCTTAGGCTTCTCTCCCTGAAACCCTTTGTCTGAGTGGGGTTTTCCTGTGGGAAATCTCTTTCCTCTGTGATTGCCCATGTGGTGTCAATGGCAGGAGGCCAGACTTACGTTCTCAGCTCAACTGTTAACTTGCTGTGCGTTGATGAGTCTGGCCTCCCTCTCTGAGCCATGCTTGCTCCGTGTGTACGATGTGATGCCAACATTCTGTGATGCTGTCGGTGTGCCAGCGGGGAGTGTGGCAGGCCACTCCTCTTTCCTTTCCTGAGGTCCTTTGTAGTGTTCCTACCTTGGGATGCTCCGCTGGACACAGCCTTGGCTGAGAGGGGGGTGTGCCCAGCCGGGTGCAGACTCTCCTGTGGAATAGCTGTGAACAGTTCTAAAATAGCTCATGACATTCTGCCTCTGCCCAGAGAGAGCCCTCATATTTCACTTGCCGTGGAGGCAAAAGACATCCTAATTTTCGTTTTCTATGGACCCAGATGTGTAGCAGGAAGGTCAGGGTTAACGGCCAGTCTGGCCTTAGCTTTCATGGTAAATTACTCACTGTGCAAGAGGGTATCAGTGGAGTAAGGCCACCTTTTGGGCAGAGAGAGAGAGAGAGAGAGGAGCAGCTACCGAGTGCCTCTTAGAGGTGCTACCTGGACCTCTTGGTGCGCTGGTTCTTTTGTCTGCCTCTCTGGAATGGCATAGAGGGAAGGGAGAGATGATGAACAGGTCTGGGAGGGCTGCTGTGTGATTATCCTTGCTTCCTGGGGGTCACAGAAGGGAACTGTTTCCCAAGGATGGGCCCTGGTAGGTGCGGCAGGATTCAGCATTCATGGGCTGCCTTTCTAGAACACTCTGCCAAATTTCCACACAGCCCCTTTGTGTTCGGTTCTGCCGCAGATGCAGAGCCCTCCAGCCCCTCTCCTGAATGTCAGTTGGCCTCCAGGAAAGAGGCTGGCTTCTCCTACCCTTCCATGTCCCGGAACCTGCAGGGAGCATGTCAGATGGCTCGCTGGGAAACAGGTCTTCAGCACCCAGAGTTGTTGGGACAGTGCCGGCCAGTTGTGACTCTGTCACTGTTGAGAGTCACCCCAAGCATGTCTGTGATCTTTCTGGTAGAAATAAGTGCTGGGCTGGAATGTAGCTGGATTGATAGAGTGCTTGGCTGTGTCCGATCCTCAGCACCACCTAAACCTGCCTGGTAGTGCACTTCTATAATTCTAGTACTCAGGAGGTAACGGTTGGAGGTTCAAGAGTTCAAGGCCAGCCTGGCTACATGAGATCTTGCTCTAGAAAAAAAACTGTTGGGACTTCATTCCTGTGATATTCTAGTGGCTCTTCTGTGGTTACTTACCTTGGTTTGAGCAGCCCTCTAATGCCTTGATCTGATGCCTCATCCCGGTACTGCTGGAGCCGCCAGGCAGGACGTTGGATTCATAAAGCACACATCATGTGCTCAGAGTCTAGCTGGTCACACAGCCGGCTTTCCTGAAAGTTGCGAGATTGAGTAAGGAAAGCTGGCCTCGAGGCCATTTTGTTTTCACTGGGGGATCCTTCTCATCCCCACTCCCTAGTCAGACTGACATCTTGGTTTAATTCTGGGAGTGGTTTCATCTTGCAGGCTTGGGGGCTGGTTTTTCCGAATCCCACAGTAGCAATTCCAGTGCGGCTCCTTCCCACTTCTGAGCCAGGATCCCCGATGAGAAATGGCTTCCCTGGGTAATGGTGTCTGTTTGGTAGGATCATGGAATACCAGTGAGTATGATTTTCAAGTGCTAGGGTTATTTTCTCATTGCTGGACTTCCTTCTTAGAGCACCCGGAAATCAATACTTTACCCCTGCTCAGTCTTCCTGGTAGCAGAACCTTGCCCGTCAGCAAGTTAAGTACCATGGAAATGTGGTCTGGAGCGGTTTCTTTACTTTTCCAAGGAGGGGTTGGTATCCCCGAGACTGCTAATCACTTCTCTGTCAGCTTGCCCAGATGAAATCTGATGCCACCAGAGCAAATCTGCCTCTGTCTCCTCCTCATCCTCCTCCTCCTGGGCCTGCTGTCTGCCGAGGAACCACACTGAGGAGAGAGGTCTGACTTTCGGTCTTCCCTTGCCTTAAGTTCATTGTGAGCTCAGGGGAGTGGTTTAACCTTTCTGGGCCTCGTATTCCTCACCTGTGAAATATGTATAGATTCAGAAAGGAAGGGCAGGCAAGTCTGTATCATCATGGTGCCCACCCACCCATGGCCAGGGCAGACATTGTTAATCAATCCTTACCACCAATCCCAGACTCGGCCTCAAGTCTGTTGCTCCACGAGGTTTCTCAGGTAGGGCTGCTGACATCATTTGTGATGTGGGGAATAGATGTTTTGTTATGGCTTTTCTGATTCTGACACCCCAGGATTCCATGAGTTTGGAAGTGTGTGTAGGAAAGGTCTAGAGTCAATTGACGCCCCAGCTTGGGCATTTGTTCATGTTCCAGCTTCTCCTCTCAGGCAGCTCTGGTGACAGGTAACAGACAATGGAGCCAGGGACGGGAAAGCAAAGGCCCATTTAAAAGATAACCATCTAGCTTGCTAATTGTACCTTGTCTTCAGCTGACTCTTATTCAGAGGTGGCATCCAGGGTGTCTTTTGTCACTTCATAAAAGGCGGCTGGAGGTGAAGGAGGCCCTGTATGGCTCACTGCTCCTCTTGGCGGCATCTCTGTTCTGCATAGCTAGCTACCTGGTCCTTCACATCTTCTATGGATGCCCGAGTCTGAAAGCAGAGAGTTTGTATAAGAATCTCATGTCTAGGGGAGTGGTTACAGGAGGTAGATTCTACAGGTGTGAGTTGGCCTGGATTCCACGGTGGCCTACCTGCCTTCAGAGGTCTGGAGACTGGAAAGATAGCATGTGTTTGTTGAATGACTGTAAGTGTCAGAGCAGGCAGGGGGCTTTAGGGGACATCTAGTCCAACCCCCCCCCCTTTATTTTTGTCTGATGGAAACTGGGGGCCCCAGAGGGGATGATCGCTTAAACAGGTTCTCACAGGAGACACGCAGACCAGAATGCCGTGCTCTGAGTGAGGTTCACAAGCCGCTTCACAGCGGAGGCTTTTCCTCCACAGGCTAATATTTGTGCCTTCTCTGCCATTATTTCCCCTGAGAGCCAAGATGATCTTGCAGAGTCTTGGAGGCCAGCAAATAAAATGGATTAAACGTTAAGCCCCGTGAAGGGACCCTGCTTGGGGTAGAGGAATTCAAAGGTATGTGGCACGTGGCAGTGTTACTGTCCACAGCAGACAAAACTAACTGGCCCTCAGAGCCTCCTTATGTTCTCCTCTGTATCTGTTTGAATCTAGCCTGAAACAATACAGAAGCACACACACATGACCACCGTGTCTAAGTATTGGCTGATGTGGCTTCTCTTGCGTTTTTCTCTGTTAGCTCAGACCTAGACCGAGTCCCTGTGGGAGCAGAACACAATCCTGACAGAGAGTCTGTCTCTAGCTGCCTGTGTAGAAGAGAAAAGGAACCATCTTTCTTATGAGCCCTGGCTGGCCCTCCTGTCCCAGTTCGGGGTCGCCATGCTCAGAAACTGTCACAACCACGTGTCTGCCGGTAGACTCCATACATGCTGGAGCTGGGGGTGGGTTGGTCCACTCGGGTCCAAGAAAGAATAACCCCTCCCCACACACACACAGAAGGATCTGAACACTCGTAGGAGAGAGGGGTACCCTGAGCAGAAGCTAACAAGTACGTCTACCCAGAATCCTGGTGCAGTGGCCCAGGCACTGGGCTCAGTCATCGGGACACCACCTCTTGGCCAGCCTGGGCTCACCCTCACATGCAGAATCTGTGGCTGTAAGTTTGTGTTCCCATCAGCCCAGCCCAACTTGGACCGAGATTCAGAGTGTGGCCTTGTCCCCAGCTGGGGAGGCATGGGCTCCGATTTTTGCTAACATGGCGGGAGGGTTGAACGCCAGCTTCTGTTGCATCTCACCAGATCTGCGGCCTCCTTTTTTCCCCCTCAGACATATCCTGAGTGCAGCCCTTCCCCTTCACACACGAAAAGCCAGTCCACTGCATATTTTTCTCAAGCTGAAAAAAGAACTTGTGTCTCCTCAGCGTCGACTTTTTTCTGCCTGGCCCCGTTCACTGGAGGAGGCGGAGTGTTCATACTTTGGAAGCTAGAGGAAGCTAAACAATTCCGCTTGCTGCGGTGGGTGGGTGTGTGTTTATGCGTGTGTAGCTTTCTTACCATGTGGCACTCTCCTCTCTCTTATCTTTCCATGGTTCCCGTTTGCTGCCCTCTGCTGAGTGTTGATAGGAGAGGGAAAGGCAGAAAGCAGGCTCTGGGTTTCTTGCCTTTGCTCTTAAGAGAACGTGGAGCTTCAGATGCTGGGTTTTCTTCTGCTTTCTCAGGACAGAAGCTTTCACCTAAAACAGCGTTAGGAAGAATGATGTTGGGGGTTAGGGAGGTGGCTCGGGAGGGAAGATGGCTGCTCTGTAAGCTTGGGGACCTGGATTTGAATCTCCAGCACCTGGCATGGCTGCGTGTGTGTGTGTGTGTGTGTGTGTGTGTGTGTGTGTGTGTGTGTGTGTGTGTGTGCCTGTTACCTCGGTATTGGGGGCAAAGACAGTTGGAGCCTCAGAGACTGCTGGACAGCCAGGCTAGCTCAAACAGTGACCTTCTGACTCAGTGAGTGACCCTGTCTGAGGGCAATAAGGCAGCCAGTGGTAAAGGAAGGGACTCCATGTCCTTCCAGCTTCCACATGCATGGGCATGGGAGCACACACCTGGACGTTCACATGCATAATCACACCACACACACACACACACACACACACACACACACACACACACACACACACACAGAGTGATATTGAGCCCTTCAATACTCTGTTTCTTCATATCTGATTAGGAAAAAGGACCTGTCTCCCAAGCCCATCCCTCCACTCCCTCCTACCGGGATGTTGGAGCAGAGCAGAGAGGCCATTGCCTTGGGACTAAATCTCCCCAATAGGCCCCTGGGTGATGCTATGATAGGACCTTCCTGCTCTCTTAGACTGTGGCTGGCCAGGTACAAGGTTCCAGCTTTGCCACCCCACAGCCTGATTCCAATCCCCAGGCCTAGGTAGGCCACCTGACGTCTGCACCCGAAACCCCTGGTCTGTGTCCCAAGAGTGACAGTAATCATCTTGGAATTTCTTTTGAGGATGAACTAATCACAGGTCACTGAACGCAAAGCCCAAGCCCAGAACAGCCCCGGAGCCCATCAGCGTGGCTGCGGTTCAGCTTGACCTGGCTTTGGGTAGGGACTGGTTTCTCAGCTTCTCTGTGGCTGAGAGGGTGGGAAGCGTATGCTGTCACTGAAAGGTTAGAGCTCTGGGAGGAAGGTCTGGCCCCCGTGGAGGTACTGAGCATTGCCGTAGCTGGGAGGTAATGCGGTATGAATGATGTCGTGTGTGCCAAGGCTTCTCTTTGCATGCAGCTCTCTGACTGTCTGGAACCTGAAGCCATCTTTGAGTGGTGCCCTCCCACTTCCCACCTGGGAGGGAGCCCAAGCCCCTGACATCTTTCTAGAATTATCTCCTCACCAGTCACCTCCAGGAAGTGTGTTTGGCCACCCTAGACCCAGGAGTTCTCCAGAGCCTTTCTTTCCTCATCTCCCTGCTTGCGTGGGAGGCCTTCCTGGTGGGACATCCGTGCAAATCTGTCATACAACGTGGTCATTTCTGACCGGTCCAGACTGATTCATGAAGGCAGGGGCTCGCCTCTCCTGTTTGTGTTCCCACATTAATGACCAAGGACTGAGGGATGAGCTGTCTGGTGGTCTCAGTAGTCACTGGCCAGGGCTGGAGGCTCAGCCTCAGGAATGGCTTCCACAAGCTTCAGGGTGCTGAGAACCCCTGAGCCTGGACAGGATGGAGTCTTCCAGGAATGTGGCGGAACTTCAACCTGGAGCTTTCCCGCATACATCTCTTCTTTGCCACATCTGCGAGACGGACCACTTTGTGGGCCTACTCCACTCCCACGAGAGGGTCTCCTGCAGGCCTCTTCTCTGGGAGTGCCTTTTTCTCTGCAGCTTTCCTGCTGGGCAGGGAAGAGCAGCACTCTGCCAGATGCCAAGCAGGTCAGGTTCTGAACCTAGGTCCTGGTCTAGATCCGGTCTCAGTGGTGACCTTTCACATGCTCTCTGGCCTGCACATACCAACTGAACACCTGCCACTTGCTGCCTTCCAGGGTGGGGTTGTACCTGTGGGACCAGGGTGAGGTACCTGAGCCAGGGGCCCCAGGGGAAGGGCGGCTTCTTAGAGAACTCATGAGCCTATCCCTTTAAGGATGAGGTCAGGAGAGACAGTGTGGAGCTGGGAACCTATCTCAGTACCAGGTCTGGCAGCCCCGACTTAAGTACCATGACTGACTTCGAGGCATCCAATTCCTTCTTCCCAAATGAGCATGCTAATTAAAGATGGGGTGGCTGAGGGCAACAAGGCGCAGCAGCATATCTGGGGCCACACGGCCGAGCAATGAGGGAAGCAGGCGTGGCTGCTTCTGTCCACCTCTTTAGAGCCGCTGTCTGTGCGACTGGGTTGAGTCCAGTCTGTCCCCTCCCTTGGAGGACAGAGGACACGTTGGCGGTTCGCCCCTGCAGGCTGTAAATCCTGGGCTTGTTGCTGGTGGCTTTGGCCCCTGGGAAGCTGCTCCTTCACTGAGTGTCCAATAGCGGTACTAGGACGAGGGTCACGTCACATCTGGACATGGTCCTTTGGCCTGCTGAGAGCCTGGACCTCCAGTGCTGGTGTGGGTCTCCCCAAGAGGCGGGTTGGTGTTGGCGGGGAGGGGTGGGTATAGGGAGTAAGTTTCCTAGAGCGGCTGGGCTGGAACATCCGGGTGGAGGTGTGTGTGGCTTCCTGCTGTTCAGGCTCACTGTGCTCTCCAGTGAGAACTGTTTCTTCTTGCCTATTTCCTCCTGAGTATTGATTGTTGTCAGCTGCTGACAGCTGAGCGTGTGTGTGTGTGTGTGTGTGTGTGTGTGTGTGTGTGTGTGTGTGTGTGTGAAATAACTAGTTTCTAAATTTGCTGCCTAACTTCAGCAAGAAATTAATGATTCCGGTTGCACCGGGGTCTGTAATTTGGGTTCCTGGTTATTCTCCCAACAATAAGCCTGAACAGCTTTTTTCTTCAAAGGTCTTTCATTAATTGTGTGTGGGAGGTGTGTGTGGGAATGGGTGGGTTGTGGGCACACTTGCAAATATGGTGGAGGCCAGAGGTCAACCTCAGATGTCATTCTTTGGGTATTATCTGCCTTGTTTTTTGAGACAGGGTCTCACTGGGACCTGGGGTTCACCAGTTAGGTTAGGCTAGCTAATGAGCCTCATGCCTCCTCTCGTCTCTGCCTCCCCATCCCATTGCGGGGTTACAGGTGTGTCACTATGCTGGCTTTTTGTTGTTGTTGTTGTTTTGTTTTCTTGCATGAATTCTAGGTATTCAATTTCGGTCTTCAAGCTCATATGGGAACTACTTTATAGACCAAACTAAGCCCCACTCCCCCACTCACCCCAGTTCCCCAGATGATTACATGCATCCTCTAATGGGTTCTAACCCGTGGATGGGCCACATTTGGCCCAGCAGTATGTGGTGGCTTGTCTGGGGTTGGCCTTTACTTGGCTAGACGCCACTGTTTTTAAATATTAGTGAGTTGATCAATCCAGTCAGTATTTTAGCATGGATGCGGGAGTGAGGAGGGGGTGTCTCTTGAGGTCCTACCCCTAGCTGCGGAGCTGCTGGTGGAGGGGGAGTCTATCTTTCCTTCAGAGTGTGGCTATTGATAGGTTGCCCATGCTCCAATAGACCAGCCCACACCCCAGTGAGCAGCACTGATTGGATTCAGGGGGTTGTTAAAAAAAGGTATGAATGTGGTGTGTGTGTGTGTGTGTGTGTGTGTGTGTGTGTGTGTGTGTGTGCGCGCGCGCACGCGCGCGCACGCATGCTACCCAGCAGGGAATGAGAAGTGAGAGTGGGAGACAAATGCCATCAAATTACCTTGTATACATGTATGAAACTGTCAAAGAATACATGATATAATTTAAAAAAATAAGTTGCTAAATAATTCCTATTTTTAGGAAAAATTATTTTTGGTCTTTTGGGGGTAAAAATCCGAAAGTCTGGCAACAGACCCAAGTGTGGGTATCATAAAAATGTGCTGAATCCCACTGCAGCTGCCTCTCAAGACAAGCCCCCTGTCTCCCTCCAGCTTTCCAAGCCTGGCGCTTCACCCTTCCAATAATCAGTTTCTTTCTTTCTTTCTTTCTTTCTTTCTTTCTTTCTTTCTTTCTTTCTCTCTCTCTCTCTCTCTCTCTCTTTCTTTCTTTCTTTTTTAAAAAGATTCACTTATTTATTATGTATACAATGTTCTGCCTTGCAAGCCAGAAGACGGCACCAGATCTCATTATAGATGGTTGTGAGCCACCATGTAGTGGGAATTGAACTCAGAACCTTTGGTAGAACAGCCAGTGCTCTTAAATACTGAGCCATCTCTCCAGCACCCCCCCCTTTTTTTTTTTTTCGAGACAGGGTTTCTCTGTGTAGTTTTGGTGCCTGTCCTGGGTCTCTCTCTGTAGACCAGGCTGGCCTCAAACTCACAGAGATCCGCCTGGCTCTGCCTCCTGAGTGCTGGGATTAAACGCGTGTGTCAATGCCACCTGGCCCAGTAATCAGTTTCACGGGAGCCACTTGAAAACTCCGTGACAAGAGACTAGGCCAAGAACAGGGGAGTTGAGGCTGGGCCTTCTGACTCGCAGTCAGTCTCCAGGGAGGACATGATAGTAACTGGGGACAGTTAAGCGTGTGATCCCAGGTTACCAAACAGACCATCTAAGCTTATATGCAGATTCCTGCTGTATTTCACCAACATGGGGGCTCCCTTGCTCTGAACTCGGCTCCCCTCTGTCTGCTGAGGCTTGCTCGTTGCTAGGGGACTGTTGGTGGTAGGTAGTTTGTCAGCAGCTGTGTGGACACCCTCTACCCTATTTTCTCCTATACTGGCTGTCAGCCTGCTCTGGCTGTGCATTCCTATATTGGGAAAGTGGCGAGGTGTGGTAGGATTTTGCAGGAGAGCAGGGACAGCTTCCCCAGCAACTGGGGATTCAGCCACCCCAGAGTCATCAGAGAGCAGAGGAACCTACGTGAGGTCAGATTGGAGTCCCCAGCGCATACTGGGGGAGGCAGTTCAGCTGAATGCAGCCATGTAGGTCTGAGTCCAAGGGCCTTGAATGTGGTGACACTGGTTCAGGGACTTCCCGTGGGGGCTTTTGCCATGGCAGGCACGTGGGATGGGATGGGGGATGCTTCAATGGGAGCCTGGGCTAGGGGTGGTAGGTGTCCTGGAAGGACAGCCTGCCCTGTAAAGTGCCCTGGCTCCTTAACACTTGTTTATTGAGTTAGTCTGCATTTGACACACCGCCATGCAACGACCTTTCTTCAGCTCTCTGATCCCCGGGTGGGGGACATTGTGCCTGTTGTCACTGCACAGATGAGACAGCAGGCTTAGGATACCTAAGTAATGCCTGTGCAAAAACAAGCCACAGTGTACACTTCTACTTAGGTTTCCCGGTCCCAGATCCGTGTTCTTAGCTGCTGCCAAATCTGATTGACCCCCAAGGGGAGGCATTTCCCCTCTCTGCCTGTAAAATGGAAACTTGACTTTCCTGGCTTTCAAGCAGTGTACAGGTAGGAGAGAGAGGACAGTTCCCCACCCGCGGCTCTTCTTGCCAGCCCTCCCCGGGGCACAGTTGTCAGACTCTAGAATGGGGGAGTTTTCTCACCCTCTGGGGTGCAGATCCTGGTCCCTCCCGTCCCCAGCCTGAATCCTGCTGCTCTCTAGCTCCCCTGGCCACAGGAGAGACAGCTGACAGCTCCTGCCAGGGCCTGGGCCAGGGAACAATGGGAGACATTGAGAAGGCTGCCAGGTGCCAAGCCAGAGGTAATAAAGGGACATTTGATTAGTTTCAACCCAAATTGTCAGGCTCTGCTCTTTTTCTCTCAACAGCGGTTAAAGGGTACACACAAAAAGGTATGGCTTCCCTCCTTGGGGCTGGAGCCATTTCCTGCCCGAGCAGCCATCTTTAGCCTGACCTTCCCAGTGACGGGGAGCTCACCCCCACTTCTCTCAGCAGGTTCCTCCGTCTTCCACAGCGGTGGCTCAGGGTGACAAGGAATCTCTCAGTTGCCCGCCCCCCCCCCCCCACTCTGCTTTTCTGCCTCCCAAGTTGGTCCTTTTCCCGGCCAGCCTTACCTGACCACCCCAGGAGAAATTTGTCTGTGTCTTAGAAGTATGTGTAGAATTTACAACTTTGTATAACCCCAGGCACCTAGGTTTGCCCAGCAAAGGGAAGTCCTGTTTCTGAGCCATCTCAGGAGGAGCTGTCTTGGGGAGGCTTCAGATGGGCGTGGGGTGGAGGTGATTTGGATGGAAATTGTCCTGAATTGTTGCAAGTGAACCCACACTTCCTCTCTCCCTCCCTCCCTCCCTCCTTCCCTCTCTAGGAGTTTTACTCCCAAACATGGCCATTGTGTTTTCTGTCAGTTGACCCCTTGGGCTTGTGGACAGTCTGGTTTCTGTTGCAGCTACTCAAATATGCCACTGTGGTATGAGCGTGGCCACACCATGAGTGAACGGGCTGTGTTCTAGTAGATCTTTCTTTGTGGAACAGGCAGCGTGCAGAGCGGGTAAGCTCTGGTTTGCTAGCCCCAGCTCTGGTCTCTTCCTGATAGAGGAGCCCTCAGTTGACCGGTGGGAGCCACCAGGAGCTGTATGACCTTGGGCAGGCTCCCCACCATGCAGTGCCTCCATTTGTAAATTGTGGTCATTGAGAGGATGAGTCCTGAGGGTCCTGACAGCTCCGGACACACAGTGAGACCTGGCATTCTCCAGTGGGTCTGGCATATCGTTACAGCTGAGCAGAACTCTGCATTGCCTAACAAATACTCCCTCCCGCTGATGCCCCACCCGGTGCCTGCCCCACCTTTCTGAGATCATAGCCCCACCCACCTGTGGGATCATAGTCCATTCAGTACATACAGTCAGAGAATGCATCATAGGCAGAGCTCAGAGGCACCCTGTCCCTTCTTGAAAACTCTCCGGCTTGCCAAGGAAGTGCCCACAACATATACAGCTCAAGTTCTGGCTTGGTCTGGTTCCTTTTCACCTTTCACTATGGACCCGCCCCACTCCTCCTGCCCAACACTCCAGCCATGGTAGGACGTCTTAATGCACCAGGCTTGTTTTCTCCTCCATGATCCTGGACGTAGAATGTTTGTCCCAAAGACCGATGCATGACTGGGTCATGATCTTTGAGGCCTCAGTTCCAGTGTCACCTCAGAGAGACCACTTCTCTGTCTCTGTTCATTGTCTCAAACTGAGTTGTCCACATGACACCTTAGCGTTGACTAGCATGGCCTCATTTAGCCGTTTACTGGTTGGTGTTTCTGTCGAGAACCATGAGGGTAGGCACTTGTCTGTCTTATTTACTGCTGCATACACAGTGGTAGCGCACAGTAAGTGCTCAGACTGATGAATGAATGAATGAATGAATGAATGAATGAATGAATAGTGCATACTCTTGTCTCTGAGTAACCTCAAGGCAGAGCGATGACTGCTGAATGTTACTACTCCCCCCCCCCTTGCATGTCGTGTGGACACCCTGGGGCCCTGGTTCTGGGAGACACTGCACGCTTCCCTCTGGAAAGAAGCGGGGAGACAGACTTCCTTCTTCTCTGGTGAGATGCGAGGGCTTTTGAGAGCGTGAGCTCCTAGTAGCAGCCAAGGATTGTTGGCAGAGCTTGGAGGAGCCCTGGCAGGACCCCACTTCTCACCCCCAAGCGGTCTCCATCCTCAGCCATGCAGCTTGGTTGGTCGGTACCCTTGCCTGAGGAGGGTTTTACGCGTTCCCTTCAGATGTTCTTGGCAATTGGAAATACCTTCTCTGGGCTGGTATTTTTCCTATGGTTCTTTGGTACGTGGGCCCCTGCTTGCTTCTTGGTGATGGGGAAAGATATTTGTTGTAGGCGGAGCTAAATATCCTGTAGGTCTATGACAGGTCTCTGAGGAGAAGGGCTGCAGGCTAGGGCCAGCCTTTTCCTAAGCCCACAGCTCCCGTGAAGTGGATAAACAGACAGATGGATCTGGGGGAGGGGAGGTTGTTAACATATCCCCAGGTCATACATTAAATTCCTAAGCCCCAGTACCTCAGAATAAGACTTTTCATTGAAAGAGGGTGACTCCAGTTAGGATGGAGCCATGCTAAAGTGGATATATCCTTCAACCCTCATGACTAATGGGGGTCTTTGGAAGAATGAAGGAAGAAAGCAAGCCCTGGGAACCCAGAGGTACCATGAGCCAGAAACACTTGGGACAGGCAGAGCCACAGGTAATAGTACTAATCTCTTCCAGTTAATTCTGTTCCTTTTTAGTTTATGGGGAAGATTCTCTCCTGAGAGAACATTAATGTGTCACGCCGCATACATGTGTTATTTAACTGACGCCATGCTCCTAATTAAGATCTCTCTCCTCATCATCCTTCCTCTCTACACTATTTCATTTTGTCCCGGGTTCCTACATTGACTGCAGCAATTAATTTTTATTCTGGGTCCCCACTAAATTGATTTGAGGAATTGCCGTGTGCTAGATACAAAAAGCCCAGCCCTGCCTTCAGAGCTCCCGGCCTAACAGGGATCACAGACAGGTTCTGGGTGCTGCCTGGGAGACCAGCATCGCACTGTGCGGCACTGGTTGACCACACTGGTTGAGGTCAGAAAGGGTTTCTGTAAAGAGGTGAGTTTTACACAGGCCAAGGCCAAGACCATAGCAGTTTGTGCGAAGTAGGACTGGACCTCTCAGGTAGCAGGAAAGGGGCCTTCTCCCAGCAGCAGTGGGGAGGGCACTAGTCACCGAAACTGCATGTGTCTGCAGAGGTAGGAGACACTGGATCTTAGGCTCTTACTCCTGGGCTGGGGAGACTGGGGAGCTGGGATGGTTTGGGGCAGAGGTAGCCGTGGTTATGAAGGAAGAAACTGAGGCAAAGAGACCAGCCGCTGAGGGGGAGGGAGAAGGAATCCTTTCATTCATCCTGCTGTGTCCAGATCCCCTGACAAGTGCCACAGCCACAGGACCTGTCTCTTGCAGTCTCCGAGCTCCAGATGTTGGGGGCAGTGCCTGTCGCTGGCTGTCTTGTCAGGTGTAGTGTAAACCTTCTGCTCATCTTTTCTAGTCCTCCAGCAGCAGCTAGAGAGTATAATTATCCCCATTGAGTACCGGAGGGTGAGAGGCTTGGGAGAGATGAGCTGTTTGCCTAGCCTGAAAAGCTTTCACTGAGAAGCTAGCTGACTGGCCTACAGAGCCTGGTGTCTCTACCCTAGACCAGGAAAGGCCTCCGTGGTAGCCCTGGAACAGGATGATACTGAGAGAGAGAGAGAGAGAGAGAGAGAGAGAGAGAGAGAGAGAGCTGGTGAGTGGGCCTCTGTCTGCAAGAGGCTTACTGAAAAAGAGAACCTTGGCTTACTTCCTTCAGGAGAGTAAGGCTGCTTAGCCTGCACTGAATGAACAGCTGGGGAAAGGGTGGGATGGGCTGTATGAGATACTCAGGGTCTCCCAAGTTCAATGGTACTTGGCCTTGAGAAGTAAAGGCAGGTGTGGGACTGAGAGAGACCAGCATGCAGGCAGAGCCATGATCTAGAAAGATCCATCTTCTAGTTTCCTGTAGCAAAAGAGTGCCCAGTCATAAAATCATATGGCCAGAATTGCTTTTCAAGCATCCTGCAGTTTAAGAGTTGAAACATGGGGTGTTTTTTTTCTCCCCAACCACCAGGCCAGGTGAGGCAGAGAAACCGCAGGACCTGAAGGCTCTGGCCATGGAGCTGCTGTACGAGCTAGGTTCTGCTTCATTCAACATGTCAGTCACTCATCAGCTTATGACTCAGAACTGGATGTGCCCCAGGCTGGCTCTGCTAAGCACTTGATATTCCAAGAGGAAAGGATGGCTTTCCCTGTCCTTGAGGACAGCTAGCCCGCTGGACGGGTCATGCCAGGGCAGGGCGCTTGCCGTGCTGGAGTAAGCCCGGTAAATGATGCATGGCGGGCCCAGACTGCCTTCCCAGCTGCTCTTCTCTCCTCCATGTCCCTCCCCACCTTAGTCTGTTGCTGTGATTTAAAAAAAAAAAAAAAAAAAAAATCCCCTGACAAAGAGCGACTTAGGGGAGAGAGGGTTCATTTGGGATCACGATTTTATCTGTGTCGCAGTCCTTCATGGCAGAGAAGTCAGGGGGTTGGGAACTTGAAGTAGCTAGTCACGTGACATGTCCGATCAAGAGCAGAGAGAATGGGTGCATGAATGGTCAGTGCTCATCTCGGTTTCTTTACTTCGATGTACTCCAAGGCCCAAAGCCAGGGAGGGGGCTGGGTCTTCCCACATCAATTAATACAATATAGACAGCCCCCCACAGACATGCCCACAGATCAACCTTATCTACACAGTTCTTCATTGAAGTTCTTTCCCCAGATAATTCTAGATCAGGTTGACAGTGAAAACTAACCATCACGCTACCTCAACTCCAGGCTTTTGTTTTGTTTTGTTTTTCGAGACAGGGTTTCTCTGTGTAGCTTTGGTGCCTGTTCTGGATCTCACTCTGTAGACCAGGCTAGCCTCGAACTCACAGAGATCCGCCTGGCTCTGCCTCCCGAGTGCTGGGATTAAAGGCGTGCGCCACCACCGCCCGGCAACCCTAGGCTTTTAAATCCTCGCTTTGGAAGTTAATTTTATTTTATGTGTATGGATGTTTTGCCTGTATGTATGTCTGTGCACCGTGTGCATGCCTGGTGCCTGTGGAGGCCAGAAGACGGAGTCAGATCCCCCGGTACTGGGAGTACAGATGGTGCCGAGTGGTCATGGTGGATGCTGGAGATTGAACCCAGATCCGTTAGAAGCACAGCAAGTGCTCTAACTGCTGAGCCGTCTTTCCCACTGTTCTTGATTTTAGAGACAGGGTCTTGTGTATCCTTGTCTACCCTGGAACTGGCTGTGTAGCCAAGGAACGCCCCATCCTCCTGTTTCTACCTCCCGAGTGCTGGGATTCTGTGCATGAGTCACCATGCCTGGTTTGACTCTAGGCTGAAGGCCACAGGTTTGACTGGCTTTGAACCCCTGTCTGGCACTTGACCAGCTGTAAAGTGAGTTGGGCTGCATGTTTTAATCTCTTTGTTTTCTCATTTTTAGCTGGGCATGAAGGGCCGGGAGTGCTGACTTGTGCGCTTGAGGTCCTGGGTTCTATCCCATGGGGGAAAATGAAATAAAATAAAGTGAAAGAGCCATGATAATGGAACCTGCCTCCCAGACTCCCTGTCAGGGTTATTGTACGTGTGTGTGTGTGTGTGTGTGTGTGTGTGTGTGTGTGTGTGTGTGTGTAATTTGTGTTAGCGCTTGGACCAGTCTCTGGCTTTTAGTAACAGATACCATTGTCAGTCCAGGCCCGCCCTGACTCAGGGTGGCTGAAATGAATGTCCTGGAAGCACCCTCCAGCCAGGGCCAAGGTGGAGCACTGCCCACTGGCCTCCCAACTGTATTGGGGAGGGTACATCCATGGCAGAGAAGCAACTGTAGTGAGCCCACTCGTGAAGTGTGGAGATCTTCCTGTGAGGGCGCGAGGGAAGGATGCTCGGGTGAAGTGTCTCACGGCTGGGAAGCCACTCAGGGAACAGGTGCTGGGGAAGCTGCTGGCACTGAGTGCCAGTGAAGAAGTGGGCAATGACAGAGCTAGACCTGAAGACCTGCCTACTGCGGGAGCCTGGTGCCAGGGGCACCACCCTTACTACCTGCTCAATGAGCATGTCAGAGCCAGCATGGCAGGGATTAGCCCCTTTTAGCGACCACTACAAAGGGAAACATGTTTAAAGGTGCAGAGACATTTTTGCATGGTAGTCAGGGACAGTGTCTTTGGAGCCAATGTATATACATGGCTGCCGCGGTTTGCTTGATATAATATAAAAAAATCACCACAGACCAGTGATTTAAATAATGGATGTTTACTTCTCACAGATGTGAAGGCTGGAAGCCTGAGCTCTCTGTCTTTTCCTGGTGAGGGTTCTTGCTGGTTTACAGATGGTTGATCTCTTATGTCCCAGTGGCTTGAGAGCCCCTGGGTCTGTTCTTAGAAAGCCACTAATCTCACTCATGGGGGGGGCCCCACCCTTGTAACCTGATCACCTCCCAAAGCCCCGCCTCCAGGTACCATCAAATTGGCCGCTAGAATTTGAGCATGAGCTTGGGGAAGCATTCAGTGTATAACCCTGGCACAGGCGCATCATCTATTTGGGAACAGCCGTGGGATGCCTACACTGTGTTACATGGTTGCCTTGCTGGGGCCTACAGAGGCTCCGATGATCAAACGCTTTTATTTTTCTCTGTGACAAAAATACAGACACTCTGGTGGAGAAGCAAAGACTACGAATAAGCCCATGTCTATTCAGGTCAGACGCTGTCACTAAACAAGTTAATTTAAGAAGTTATTAAAAATGCATTTTGGATTTGGGAATTGAAGCTAAGGGCTGGTTGACCCATCTTATTTTCGTTACTTGGCTTCTGATTTGTAAATTATGCCGCTGCTCTCCTGAGAGCTCTTCAGCGGGTTCCTGCTCCAGAATGGAGACCTGGGCTCTGCCCCAGGCCCCTCCTTCTGCTGTCCTTTCCCACCCCTGTCCTCACTAAGTGCAGACCAGCCTCTTGCCCTCCTATAGTGAGTGGAGACTCTGTACCTGTTCTCACTGCAGGGACAGCTTTTTCTTTGGTGCTTGCACACTCATGAACACACGTGCACACACTAAAAACATGCACGCACCAAATACACTATGCACACACACCAAATATACACACATGCACCAAATACTTATGGGCACAGAGGCACACATCAGAGATGCACACACATGCCACACATACCAAACGCATATGCATGCACACACCAAACACATGCATGTGCCCATATGGCACATCATAGGGACCAGACATGCACGCCTGCACACATTCACAGCACACAAGTTTGCACAAACCAAAAGCACTCCCATCCACACAGTTCACCTTGCTAATGCTGTTGTATCTTCTCAGTTCTCGGCCCGGGTATCCCTCCCCAAGATGGCACTTTCCTGTTCACACCCCACTTATGATCTTTTCCCCTTTAAAGCTCTGTGGCTTAGTTTATACAGTCTTAAACTTAGTGAAGTTGTTTGATGAGTCCATCTTGCTGTTAACTGTAAATCTGCAAGGGCAGTAGCTCTGTCCTCTTCCCCACCATTTTATCCCTGTTTTACACAATGCCTGACGAGTGAAGAAAGGAGTGAACAAACTTAGATGCTCCTGGGCCAGAATTAGAAAGAAAGAAAGAAAGAAAGAAAGAAAGAAAGAAAGAAAGAAAGAAAGAAAGAAAGAAAAGAGAGAGAGAGAGAGAGAGAGAGAGAGAGAGAGAGAGAGAAAGAAAGAAAGAAAGAAAGAAAGAAAGAAAGAAAGAAAGAAAGAAAGAAAGAAAGTATAGTGGGGCACAGTGTCAAGGAGTGGTATCCCTGACCTGTCATCAGGTAGTGATACCAGCAGGTCAGGAGGTAGAGTCAGGAGGACCAGGAGTTCAAGGTCATCCTTGGCTACATAACAGTTTTAAGGCCAGCCTGGGTTACATGAAACTCTTGGACTAGAAAAAACTAAAAGGTGTAAAGAATGTTCCTGGAGAAATTGGCAGCTTTTGGAAGCGAGCTGTCGTGCGACCGTGGTGTTGTGTCCGTGTTGGTGCTGAGACACACACTGAAGAATTAAAAATAAAGTTCTATCGTGTCAACTTTCCTGTGGTTCAAGAAAAAAGGGGAGAATGAGAAATGAGTGTGAGAAGGATCAGTCAAGTGTCTGCGGAGGCACTGGGAGCTGTTCCCCTGCCTGCATCTTCCTACAAGCTTAGGAGTCACAGTAGAGAATGGAGGAGTCACTCGGTGAAGAAGCAGGGTGTGGCAGCTCACACTTCAAAGCAATCCCAGCCCCACAAGGGCTGAGACAGGATTGCTGTGAGTTTGAGACCGGCCTGAGCTACATGAGACCCTGTCTCTCCTCCCTGCTCCCTCTCTCTGTTTTCTTTTTCCCTTAAAAGGAAAACCACAGGAGCTGAGGACATATCTTAGTTGCTAGAGTGCTTGCCTAACATATAAGAAGTCCTGGATTCTGTCCCGAGTACCACATAAACAAGACGTGGTGGTACAGTCCCACCAAGCATGCAAGAGGATCAGGAATTCAAGGTCATCTTTGGCTACTTAGGAAATTCGAGGTTAGCCTGGGCCACAGAAGACCCTGTATCAAAACAAAACAAAAAATAATAAAATGTAAAATTCCATGAGTAGAAGTGAACAAAAGAGAAAGGAGGAAGAAGAGAGCCCCAAGTTCAGAGGCAGAGGCCGGAAGGGGCTTTGTCCCTTTGGGGAACCTGCAGGAAGGCAGGGTGGCCCTGGATGGGCATGGAGCTGTAGCCTTCCTGGAGAGCTGTCTCTGGGTGGGGGGACAGTGCTGTGTTGTACTGTCAGCCTGAGCTTGAGGGGTCCATCTACAGCCCCCTCTTCTTCTTCTCTTGTGATGATTTTTGATTGTATGAAACCAGATGGTCTCAGATTTTCAGTTTGATATCATCCAATTTTGTAGATTGCTCTTTCTCTATTTAAAAAACAACAACTCAGTTTTTCTGTTGGCCACTTGTTCTTGAACACACTGCATTTCCATTCTTAGTTATTTATTGCTGTCTAAAAAATTATTGTCACTGGGTGGTGGTGGTGCACGCCTGTAATCCCAGCACTCGGGAGGCAGAGGCAGGTGGATCTTTGTGAGTTGGAGGCCAGCCTGGTCTATCAGGCAAGATCCAGAGGAAAGACACAAAGCTACACAGAGAAACCCTGTCTCGAAAAACCAAACAAAAAAAAAAAAAAAAAAAAAAAAAAAAAATTCTCAAACATGGAAGCTTAGCACATGAATATTTATTTGCTCCTGGTTTGGGTGGGTCAAGGGTTCTGGCTAGCTCTGGATCTCATGAAATCACAGTTAAGATGCTGGCCCAGTAAGTTACTTTAAACTGGGTGTGGTGGTGGGCATCTGTAGTCTGGGAGGGTGGAGACAGAGGCATTAGAAGTTCTTGGCAACTAGTGAGTGTAAGGCTGGCTTGGGTTACATGAGACTCTGTGTCAGAATAAACAAATGAGGGCTGGTGAAGCCTGATGGCCTGTTTGGGGAGGAGAGAACCAGCTCCCCAAAAGTTGTGCTCTGATGGGTCTCTAGATGATGATGATGAGGAGGAGGAGGAGGAGGAGAATGAGGAGGAGGAGGAAAAAGCCTTTAAGGAGCCAGCCAACAGCTGCCCTCCAGAAGTTTCCATCTGCCAGAGAAGTAAGTCATGTTCTGAAACTGGCCACAGGCACCGTGACATCCCACAGCATTCTGCTTGAGAGAGCTGAGAAAGGTCAATCAGAATGACTGGAAGCCAAGGGAAGCACTGGGAGGTCACTGACCGCTGTCTAATAAAACGCTGATTGGCTGGTAGCTAGGCAGGAAGTATAGGAAGGATAAGCAGACAAGGAGAATTCTGGGAAGAAGGCTGAGTCAGAGGAGATGCAAGCCCACCAACCAGGGAGCAGCATGTAATGGCACATAGGTAAAGCCACGGAACATGTGGCAACATATAGATGAACAGAAATGGGCTGAGTTTAAATGTAAGAGCTAGTCAGTAGTAAGCCTGAGCTAATGGCCGAGCAGTTTTAATTAATATAAGCCTCTGTATGTTTACTTGGGTCTGAGTGGCTTCTGGTCGGGGAGGACACAAGAAAACTTTCAGCTACAAAGAACCAGCTCCTGGAGGTTGTCCCCTGATCTCCACATGCACACATGTGCCACGGCATGCACACAAACACACATTAAATAGATAAACTATAATAAAAAATTAAAATTGATTTATACAGTGTGGCATAGCCAGTAAGCGGCAGTGTGGTTCGGTCCATAGGCACCAGCTCCTGTACTATATAGCTTTAAGGCTTTGAGCTGGTAACGTAGCTCAGTTAGTAGAGTTCTTGCCAAGCATGCATGAGTCCCCAGCACTTTATATGACCACCTCAGGCTCACCTTGCAACTTAGGAGGTGGAGAAGGAAGACTCAGATGTTCAAAGTCATTCTCAGCTACATAGTGAGTTCCAGGCCAGCCTGGACTACATGAGGCCCTGTCTCAAACAGGGATTAATTAAGTTAGTTAGTTATTAATTAATTAATTAATTAATGTAAAGTTTTATTGTTATTTGGTTTTTTGAGGCAGGGTCTTACTATGTATCTCTGGCTGTCCTAGAACTCACTCTGTAGACCAGGCTGGCCTAGAAAAAGATCCGCCTGCCTGTGCCTCCCTGGTGCTGGGATTAAAGCTGTGCACCACGACTATACAGTTAAGGCTCTAACACCTTGTGCCTTAGCCTGTGACTCATTTCTGCATCTGCAGTGTGCATATCCAGCTGAGTGTTAGCTTCGTCAGTGCTGGGCACGTGGGAGGTCACAGCTGCACCCCTGCCACTGTGGAGGGTCAAATTCAGCTTTGCATCCTAGGCTGGGGCAGGGTGGGGCACCCAGGACTGGGCACCTGAAGGCCTTCCTCTGCTCTTGTTGCTGTGGCTCTCTAGCCCTGGTGTGGGGTGACCTCGCTGACTAGGTACTGTGGTCTGTGACAGTATTGTCACCTCTCCCATCTACTCTCTGTGTCTTCCTTCAGGCTGGCTTCTGTCCCTGGGGCTCTTGTTGCTTCCTGTTAGGGACATCATGGTGAGAGAAACAGCAGAGACCAGAGCTGGGGGACCTTGGCGGTCACCCTAGACAACACTTTACAGACTCTGGAAACCCACATGGCCTTTGAATGCTCTTTGTCCTAACTCTCTTTAAAGGAATAGGATAAGTTTTAAAAACATGTGCAGGTGTCATGGGCCCATACTTCTCACGTGGCAAGTCACAGGCTTACTGTTTTGGCCTCTGTCTAATTGAAGATTACTCAGAGAGCAAAGGTAGAGCTGGCCCCATGTACAAAAACATGCATACATATCCATCAGATACATCCATCAGTGAAGGGAGAGCTGGCTCCCCATGTACAAAAAACCGCACACACATCCATCAGATAGATCCATCACACTGGGCCAGGCTGTAAGTCTGTCAGTAGAGTGCCCACCTAGCATGCAGGAGGTGTGGGATTCATTCCCCAGCACTGAAGAAAACTGAGTGTGTTGGGGTCCGCGAGACGGCTCAATGGGTAAAGGCACTCTGCCAATCCTGATGGCCTGGGTTCCATCCCTGGGACTCACACGGTGGAAGGAGAGAACTGACTCTTACATGTTATCCTCTGGCTCACATGTGCCCATACACACACACGGACACATGTACACAAAATAAATAATAAATTAGTAAGTGGGAAAACTTGGTGTGGTGGTGCACACCTATAATCCCAGCACTATGGAGCGGGAGGCAAGATCAGCAGGTTAAGGTCACTCTCAGCTATAAGAGATCCTGTGTTGCTGAGAGGTGGTGGTGCACACCTTCAATCCCAGCATTTGGAAGGCAGAGGCAGGGGGATCTCTGTGAGTTCAAGGCCAGCCTGGTCTACAGAGCAAGTTCTAGGACAGCCAGGGCTACACAGAGAAACCCTGCTTCAAAAAAATAAATAAAAAATAACAACAACAAACCCTCCTTGGTTAACTTCACAGTAAAACTTAGAAATCTGAAAGTTAAGACTTTGTAATAGTAAAAGACAACTTTTCAACCCACCAATCAAGAGGCTGTGGAAGGGCAGCCTGTGGCCTGGACCTGGCCACTGCTGGTGGTTTGGGGTGGTTCTATTAGCCAGTCTTGTCCACTCGCTGTGTCTGAGTTAGATGACATGACAACCTCACTTTAAAAAAGGATGTCCTCCCTACCAGAAACTTCCTTGGTTTTTAACTCGTGAATGGAACCTGGGTGATTCCTTCATCCTGTAGAGTATCGACCCATGAAAGAAAACCTCCGCCGGCCTCCTCAGAGGAGCGCACCCTCCGCCCGCCCCCGTGGCCGGGCTTTAATTATAAGAACATTACCTTTTACCTCCTGGTCAATTTGTTTCCCGTGTGCTCAGAGGCTTAGTGGGCAGTTTGCCTGTAAAACATCACCCCAACAAGTATTGACCGGCTGGGATGATGAATAGATTAGCCCTCAGCCTCCTGGAGAGTCGCTTGCCTCCTTCCTGACTCCTTTCTCTCAGTCACCTTCCCACCCTGCTCTCTGCCCCTCTCCCGCCCCCAGCCCTTGTGAACCCCACAGGCTTCAGCTGGAGAGATTCCTCCGGTCTCCTTGTCCCCTCTCGCCGCTCAGACTGATGTGGGGGTGGTGTGTTAGCCCTGTTGCCTCCCTGTGTTTATGTTGAGGCTGGGGGATGGGGGCCAGAGGAGTTGCCACCTAAGTCCACACCAACCAGACAGGTTCCGCTGTCTGGTGGGAGTGACCGACACTCCACCAGCTCTCTGGCGCCCCTGTCATCCCAGAATCCTCCTAGGCCTCCCCCATAGAGGAGACACCCTCCTGAGCTTCATTTTGGTCCTCAGGAGACATTTTACTTAATTACGTTCAAGGTTGGAGATCGACAGAATTTTTCCCTCGCCCCATGTCCAGCAGACTCATGAGGCTCAGTGCCCTCTGGAGAATGGGGACACCAGTTTTTCAGGAGTGTCCTGAGGCAAAAGGCAAGGCGTGGTGACAAGTGCCAGTAACTTTAGAGCGCTGGTCATAAGCAAGTTCTGATTGAGATATGGAGCTTATTCCCACATGGCAAGCATGAGGGCTGACCTGCTTCTGAAAGCCTTCTAGAACCTTCTTGCTTCTGCCATTTGTTGCTTTAAAACCAACTGGCAGCTTCCACTCTGCTTCCTGAACTCAAGGGAAGGAAGCAGCCCACAGCAGTGGAAACAGAGAGGGGAGAGGAATATAGGCCCAAAGCCCCTCCACCCCCAGCCCTGGCTTACCCATGCCTCCCTCCCTCAACCAGGAAGAAAAGTAGCCATCCTTGTGGGACCCGGGCTCAGAAGCTGGAAGCCTGCACTTTCCCTTCAGCCCGCTGTCCGCCCCTTGCTCCATTCCATCTTTGCATGTCAACCTTTTTTGGCAATGCCAGAAATTGGACCCAGGCTCTTAGACCAGCTCGCCAGGGCTTTGCCACTGAGCCGCAGCCTCTCCTTTCTTTTCCCATTTTTGTTTTCCTTGAATCTTGTTCCGCATGGCAACCACAACCATCTTCTAAAGCGTAAGTCTGTGCATGTCCTTCCCAGCTCAGAACCCACGGCTGGCTCCCATAGCCATTAGGATGGAATCCAGAGTTCTTGTGCTGCCCAGGCCTAGCACGATCCAGGCCCTACCACTGTCACCAGCCTCTTCTCCTGATGTCCCCAGCTCCTCCTGCCACAGCTGCGTGCTTCACCTGTTGTCCAAGCCGGGAAGTGCCTCCATCCTGGATAGCTCCCACCCAGGTCCTCCACACACTCAGATCCCTGCTGAGACATCATCTTTCTTAGCAAGTGTTCCTCAGCTGCTGTTCAGACTGGGTGCCCTCTGATGCCTGGACATCTGGATGTCTCAACTCCTCCCACATCCCAGCACAGCCAGGGTGACCTTGGCAGCATCCCTTCCCAGCCTGAGGATGTGTGAGCTCCTGAGGGCTGTACTGGCATGCCTCACTTCCTTCAACAGCTCCCCTCTCTATCATCATGACAGCCAAGCCATGGAAGACAGGATGGAGCGTTCCCACACCTAGGAGCCAGGCACCTGTCAGAGTCTCACAGCTTCTGGGCCTGGGCCATTTCCCACCTGCTAGAGCCAGAATTAAAAAAAAAAAAAAAATTTTTTTTTGAACACTCTCTTCCAGAGCCAGAATTCTGTAGGCAACCAGACAGCCATTTCCCAAAGTGTGACAAGACCTTGCAGTGATCTGGCCCAAGTCCAGTGTTCACAAAATTGGTACTTGACCTAGAGACAGATAATGACTTCAGTATGGTTCTAATGCACACCCTCCTCCCTGTCTTCCCTCCTCTCCTTCACCTCCCTTTCCTCATTCATTCTCTTTCTCTCTCTCTCTCTCTCTCTCTCTCTCTCTCTCTCTCTGTCCCCACCCTACCCAACCCCCCTCATACCCCCCCAACCCGTGTGCCGTGAGATGACATAAAGGTCTGATGCTTCCTATGCTCGCTCGCACAGTATTGATCTTTGGGAAAGCGCCAGGAAGTGCAGGAGAGAGAATTTGTCTCCTTGTAACCTCAGCTCTGAACTGGGGAGTCTTGGCACATTGTTTACTTCCTCTCAGTAAAAAGAGCTTCGCTTCAGAGCATTTATTTTAAAAACTCTGCAGACCAACTTTGGCTCTGTGACTTAGGTGGATTTTTAAATACAGGAAATTCCAGATGGTTCATTTTCCTGTCTCAGAAATGGTCTGTAGGGAGGGGAATGATTCTGAGCTGTGCTGGGAGGTCTGTCTGGGAGGCGGAGCCCAGCATGGACAGAACCCTGTTCAGTGTTTCCAGAGGTGCCAAGCCGTGTGGTCTGTCTGCACGCCTGCAAGAGGAGAGCCTCGGTGCGGGTGCGGTGCTCGCTTATCCCACCTGCCCCCGGGTAGTGGGGAGAACCATGTTTAGCATGGAAAAGGTCTGGGGAGTCAGAAGGTTGAGGCTGGAGGGAAGCCCTGAGAAACCCAGCAGTTAGTGTCCTGGAGAGTTTAGCTGAGGTAAATGCTCCTGTGCTGCCCGTGGGAGGGCATTATAGCAAAGATCCTGGGCATGAGGGTGGAGGGTCCTGGGAAAGATCTTCCACTTGAATAGAGGAAGAATTTTCCAGAAAATAAAGTCCTACCAGTGAGTGTTCTCCGAAGGTCAAGAGTTCCCATAGCAAGGGATATGAGCAGGGCTGGGACCATGTATGTACTGGGTCTAGTTCTGGATGAGGAAGGGGCAGCCTGGGCTAGGTGAGGTGATGGCTTTATGTCATCTCACCGATGTGTGTGTATGTGTGTGTGTGTGTGTGTGTGTGTGTGTGTGTACATATGCAGAGAGGCACAACAGGAGAGAGAGAGAGAATGAGGAAAGGGAGGTAAAGGGAGGAGGGTTTGTATTAGAACCATACTGAAGTCACTTACTGTCTCTAGGTCAAGTACCAATTTTGTGAACAGAGGACTTGGGCCAGAAGGCCCCCTGCAACTGACCATAATGCACAAGGCCGATCTATGTGACATACCCTAACTGTTGGAAAGGGTCAGTGGGTCCAGTGAGGCTTGGTTCTCTGGGTTTTTCAAGACAGCAAACACTTGTGGGGTTTGTCATAGGGAGCCTCCTGAGAGTCACATGCACAGCCCTCGGTGTCTGCTGGGTGGGTTAGGCACTTTGGACCGTATAGGCAGATGCATGAGCCTGTAGGAGCAGGATCGTTGTGATCCAACAGATCTGGTGGGGCCAGAACACCTGGCAGCTAAGTGGTTCCAGAGGAGAACCCGCAAGGCTCAGACGCAGACTGCTTCTGCCTTGCCCGTCACTGACATTTTAAAAAACTTTTCTTGCCAGGCAGCGGTGGTGCCCACCTTTAATACCAGCACTGGGGAGGCAGAGCCAGGTGGATCTCTGTGAGTTCGAGGCCAGCCTGGGCTACAGAGAGAGATGCAGGACACACACCAAAACTACACAGAGAAACTTTGTCTCAACAAAACAAAACAAACAAAAACCCTCTTTTCTTAAAATAGCACTTGGCATGGGTTATGGGAAGGTCTGGGGTGGCCCTGGCAGATGCCTGCACAGAATTCCGCTCTCCAGGGTGAAAGGTGCTGTCCTGTCCCCTCCCGGCTCTACTCCAGGGCTCAGGGAAGCCTGTAGGGTTTTGTCCGTCTGCACAGAGTTGCTCTGGCTGTTCTGGGGTTGCTGCCTCTCGTCCCCCAAGGACCCACGGGTCAGGCCTCCAGCTTTGCCTGCACTTTCACCGTTACAACCTGGCGTCTGGGGGAAGGCTTCAGGGCTACCCAAGACTGCTTCAGAAAGAAAGCAAGGAAGGAGTAAAACCACAGGAATGCACAGGGATGAAGGCCTCCCTGTGGATTGGATGTGATTAGCTCTGAGCTCTGCCAGGAAGGCCCCCTCAGAGCTAATCACATCCAATCCACACTCGTGGCTCTCCCCAGGCCACCGAGGCCTGTCTGTCTAGCTTCCTGCTCCTTCATTCCTGCTTCCAGTGGCAGCCTGTCTGGGGGCTCGCTTCAGTAGACAACAATGTCATATGGAAGTGTCAAATGATTGAGTATGCCTGAACAGAGGGACTTGTGAGAGGTGTGCGTCCTCAGCTGGCTCTTCTTCAGTCCTTGGGATTTCTCTAATTTGACCGTGGTCGAGAATCTAAGCTAAGCAAACCCGGCCTTCTCTCTGGATATGGGCAGGAGCGATCAGGTGTGCACCATAGAAATGAAGAGGGAAGACGAGGTAGTCGGGGGGTGTTCTTTAGTCCAAGGCTTGGAGGAAGGAGGCCGTGGGAAGTAAGCCTTGATCCTTGGTCTCAAATGGGCACTGGTCCTGGGTGGTGGCACAAGCCACAAGCTGTCCTGTCCCAGACTCTGCTCCCTTGTAGGGCTGACGCTCGCACACTGCTTAGCCTGTGAGAATGCCCAGGACCCAGGCTTCTGTGCCCAATGGCTTCTTTGTAGAGACCTCAGCACCTTTTATTTATGAATGAGCCTTACCACGGAATCTATTTATCCCCATCTCCTGCTGTGTACCACCTTGGACTTGGGGAGCTCTCGGCTCTTTGTAGGAGGGAGAGCCAGGGACTCAGTGACCTGTGAGGATCTTCAAGGCAGGGGAAAGACACTAAAAGGAAAATATTCCAAGCAGATGTTTACAGAAAGTCAGTTAGGAAACCAGTGCCTATGTGAGTTCAAAACCCACCCCTGCCAGTGCTCAGTGACTCCAGGTGAGCCAACAAACCTCTCTTTGAAGAAGAGCCTCAAACAGTGGTGGGTGGGGCTTCTTCCAGGACCCCAGATTAGGCACAAGCCACACCCAGACACCTGTTTTCACAAGAGACCCTTTATTAAGTGGGGAAGAAAAGTTACAGTGGCTGCTTTCTGACTCAGGCAGAAAGCAGCAGCAAGTGACCTTGCAGGTGTCATTTTTAAGAGGAGGAGAAGGGGAGGTCTGTTAGAATGAGCTAGGATGTGGCGGTAAAGGAGATAGAGGATGAGGGAGAAGGGGAAGGGAAAGGGGGCAGGGGTATTTGTCCCTGAGGGACAACAAACTGCCTTTGGATAAAGGGAGACAGATGTGGCCCATAGGAAAATGGCGGTTTATAAAGGTAAAGGGGGAAACCCTGTGTTAGAATGAGGTGTTTAATTTTAATTGGGCATGATAAGTAGGTGAGCCAAAGGGGGCTTTTGATTGCTGGACTTAGGTAGTCAGCCTCAGGAGGAGGAAGTGGCCCAATAAGGGAATAGACTGTGGAGGCTAGCTTTAGGAATGCAATCTAACGGTTTTCAGCAAAGCGGAGGGGTTGGGAGAGAAGGGCAAGGCCCGCCAGAGCCACACGCTTGAGTGGGCTGGCGTCCCTTCACTCTTAATTCCCAGTTGTGTCTTTAGTACCAATAAAAAGCTCTCACCTGCTCTCCTTTCAATTGGTTATTGGAAAGTTTTTGGCTAGTGTCCATCATTAGGTTACTAAACATGAGTTGTTATAGGCAGACACACTCATCCAGCACAAAAAAAAAAAAAAAAAAAAAAGATTTATTTATTCAGCTTGCTTATTGCTCATGCCTGCCATATGCTAGAAACAGTTCTGTGGAGTGACGAAAACCACACCCAGCCTTCTGGAGGCTTCCACTATAGTGAGGGGGAACAAAAAAACCTAGATGGCAAATAAGCCAACCAATGAATAGGACAGTATTTGCCGTGCTGGTACAAGAGGACCAGGAGGGTTGCAAAGAGCCTGGGGGCCATTCCTGTCTCCCCATGACAGCTGGAGTAACAGACTTCATCATGGTCATTGTCTGGACGGACTGTCGGCCCACAGACACCCCATGATGCTGTCACATCCCAGGCTAAGCTTTTAACCCACTCTTTATAGCAGAGAGGGAAGTGGGCCATAGGTCTGGCCCCTGGAGTGGGCCGGACCACGGACGCTAATAACACATTGCGGGACAAAGCTCCCCTGGCTCTGCAGAGGTGTGATGGTTCTGGGAAGATGAGGAACAGAGCCGTCACGGTGTACCATGTCCGTGAAGTCTCAGGAAGGGACGAAAGGTCTGTCTTGGCATGGTTGAGGGAGGCTCTTCTGAAATCGGCCTTCTGTGGGAGGGAAGGGTTGAAAGAGGGTTGGGGGGAACCCGATTCTAAGGTGACAAGGAGGCTTGGGAACTTACCGTCTGATCCCTGAACTTGGGGGATTGTTTCCTGAGCCTCAATAATATGACTTATCAGGTCATGACCTGAAACCCCAAGAGAATGTGAGCAGCAGGGTTATGGAGGGTGGAGACCCCAAGGCTTCCGGGAGTGGGCTTCCTAGAGGCTGGTGAGGGGCAGTGTGGCAGGAGCCCCTCCAGGCGGGCAGAGCGGTACCCGCTTGTTCCTAGTTAGGTACCTTCCACTTCATCGCAGCCATTTCTTTCTGTTTTCCAAGTTTCAGAGCTACCAAGTCAGTGGGGATGTGTTCTGAATACTCCGAAGCATTCTTTAAGACATCCTCAGGGGGCCTATGATAGGGCTCAACTGGTTACCAAACCCGATGACCTGAGTTTGATTCCCCAGAACCCAGATGGTGGAAGGAGAGAACTGACCTTCATACATATGCCACCCCGCCCCCCAAGCACATAAAATATAGTAAAATGTAAGAAGACATTGTCAGAATGCAGAGGGGAGAATACCACACTCTAGTGTGTCATGATCTCCATCCTCTGACCTTGGACAAATGGTAAAGCCTCTCAGATCCTCTATTCCCCATCTCTACCAACAGGGAGAGCCATCTCAGCTCCGTCTTCAGAGAGAGGTTATGAAGACTGAAGTTAAAGCCTGGACATGACTTGGCTCATTTTAGAGATGCTGTGGACAGGAGAGAGACCTGACCACAGCTGGGTCCTTTGCTCCACTGGTTCACCAGGCTTTTGGTGACAGGGTGCTCTTGGCAAGGTTTTCTGAGGTCAGCTTGGATCAGGTGGATCTGCAGATGGGAAGCCATTCCATGTGCGTCCTTCCAGTGCCGCAGAGACAGTATTCTGAGGAGGAAATGAATAATGAATGAATGTTTGTGAAGTCAAGCTGCTTCTGGAAGGGATCTGTGAACAGGAAACAGCGAATGAGAACAGTCTTGTCTGGCTGTCGCTGCAAGAGACTGTCACCAGCAGAGGCTTTGTGGCACCGAGGCCATTGGGTCAGGGAAATGCTGTGGTTCTTCGGAGCGGTACCCCCAGGGGCCCCTGTCCTGTGCCTTCAACACAGCCAAACTGCCATTCAGCAACACATGGCTGTCAGTTGTCAATCCTGTTTCTGGTGGGCACGTGGTAGACGGGACCCACAGTCAAGGCAGGATGGAGACAAAAGCCCCAAGGAATTCGCCAAAGGTGCAGTGGTGGTACTCAGCAGACACTGGCCAGAGCTTTGGCTGCTGGGGTACACAGGAATGCTGCTTGGGAGAAGTGCCGGTGGGCGAATGTCCGAAGGATAAGTTAGCCCCAGGGGCAGACCCTGGGATGAGGCCAGGGCTCCTGGTGTGGCTTGGCTGGCAGGGCCTGGTCTTGAGTGAGCCTAAGGGCTGGGAGGAGAGATAATAGAGGGTCCTGAAGGGCGTTGTAGCCCTAGGTGAAGGATCAGGTCCGTGTTCTGCAGGGCTGACAGCTACCCTTGCTGGGACAACCCCACGGGGAAAGAGGATAGCCATCTATGAGGCTGGGAAGCCCCGCAGGGAACACTCACAGGTTAGACTCAGAGACCCTCCTGCTTTGTGGGTAGTGCTGCCTGGGTTCCTCTGCACCATGGGAGGGGCCCCAGCAGCAAGTTCTAGGGTGACATGCTCTTACTTTGCAAAAATGAAGTCATTTAACGAGTCTCCACACTGTCTTGGCACTGATACTTCCCCTTCCTGGGGGTGGGGCCACAGGCATTTTTTTCCAGCTTCTGTATAACAGAGCTGAGTTAGGACACAACTGTCAACATTTGCAAACAACAACAACAACAACAACAACAACAACAACAAAAACCCAAAAAACCATATGCTTTATTCCCCCCACACCCACACCCACCCATGTGTAGGGGATTGAACCAAGGGCCTTGCACATGTTAGGCTAGTGGTATACCACTGATACATACCCAAGCCTTCCCCTCCCCCTCTTCCTTCCTAATTTTTCGTTGTTGACTTTTTTGTTTTTGAGACAGAGTCTCACTATACAGCCTGTTGTGGACCTTGCTATGTAGATCAGGCTGGCCTCGAACTCAGAGATCCTCCTGAGTGCTGAGGTTAAAGGCTTGTTCCACCATGCCAGCTGTCCTAGTTAGTGTTTCTATTGCTCTGATGAAACACCGTGACCAAAAGCAACTCGGGAAGAAAGAGTTTGTTTGGTTTGTGTTTCCACATCGCTGTTCATCACTGAAGGAAGTCAGGACAGGAACACCAGCTGGGCAGGAACCTGGAGGCCAGAGCTGGTGCAGAGGCCATGGGAGTGGGTGGGGCTGTGTAGTGGTTTGCTCAGCATGCTTTCTTATAAAACCCAGGACCACCGGCCCAGGGTGACTCCACCCACAATGCGCTGGGCCCTTCCACATCAATCATTAATTAAGAAAATGCCCTATGGCTTGCCTATAGCTTGATCTTCTGGAGGCATTTTCTCAATTGAGACTCCTTCCTCTCCAATGACTCTAGCTCATGTCAAGTTGACAGAAAATTTGCTAGCAAATCAGCCTGCTTTCTAATTTGAGACACCATCTTGACCGATTGATTACTCAGGCTGACTTTGAACTTCTGATCTGCTTGCCTCAACCTCCCAAGTAGCTAGGATATCAGGCCTGGCTTTCCTCCTCCTCCTCCTCCTCCTCCTCCTCCTCCTCCTCCTCCTCCTCCTCCTCCTCCTCCTCTGCTCTTTCTCCATCAGGGCCCTTTATAGCCCAGGCTTGCCTCGATCTTGCTATGCAGCCAAAGATGACCTTTTCTAGTCCCGTTTGCTTCTGCCTCCCAAGTGCTAGGGTTGCAAACATGGGTCACCGCCCCCATTTATGCAGTGTTGGGGACCAAACCAAAGGCCCTAGCGTTTAGACAAACACTCTAGCAACTTAGCTACACCCCAGCTCTCACACTCTTTACAGAACCTCCCCACAGGTCCCACAAAGCTGAACCAGGCCATGGTGGCAGTTGGGACATTTCCTCCCCAGAACCTTAGTGGCTGATGCTGCAGTCGCGGCCAGCCCCTTAGCTCCAGGACAAGAGACAATCCCGAGGCTGTGGGGGTGCATCTGCAGCTATCCAGAGGACTGTTTGTTTTTGGTGTGCAATGTGGCCATCAGCATCCCTGTGTTTACTCTGTCCTACATTGTTCTGTGTCCTATGGTTAAGGCCTTTGCTCCTTAGAAGTTTGTGAATCATTCTATCATTCTATGTGGAGGAGGTAGGGCGGCATGAGATCAAGGGTCTTGCCAGAACTGTCTCACAGATAGATTCAGATAGTCCGTGTCTAGTATGGAGTCAGTGCAGATGCTCGGGAATTTCCCTCATTTAATCATTGTTTGTGTTTATTTTTAAATCTACGTGTGTGCATGTTAGGAGACAGAGGTGGAACTGAGGTGACTCTGGGTATTCTGTCATGAGCAAGGTGTTCAGTTCCTCTCCAAAGGAGATAAGAACGTTAGGGCTGGACTTGAACTCTTTTTTAATCAATGAATTCTTACGAATAATGCAGTCGGGGCACTCCCTTACAGGGATTCAAAGAGCTTTTCATGTATACGATATCATCAAATTGTCTTCACGCAGGAAGCTGGTATTGCCTTTATTTTGCTGAAGAAGGAACTGAGACTAAAAGGCATGTCCTTTGTTCATTAAGCTAATGACAGGCTCTGTAAGAGGACATAAACATAGTCCCTAAGTTTCTCTTGTGCACAGTGACACCTCCACCCATCACCGGGATGTGACTTTCCATGTGGCCCAGGATAGTCCAGATCTCTCTCTGTCTTTGTGTCTCTGTCTCTGTCTCTCTGTCTCTGTCTCTCTGTCTGTCTGTCTGTCTCTCTCTCTGTCTGTCTGTCTCTCTCTCTCTGTCTCTCTCTCTCTGTCTCTCTGTCTGTCTGTCTGTCTGTCTCTCTGTCTGACTGTCTCTCTCTCTCTCTCTCTCTCTCTCTCTCTCTCTCTCTCTCTGGTATGTCGACCAGCAGGGTGAGCCAAACCCTGACCTCGGCTGTGTGCACGCCCCCAGCCTGTCCCTCCATGTCAGTCTGGACAAATGACTTAAACAACAGTCCGTGGCATGAAATAAGGGTGATCACAGCATCTGCTGCATGGAATGATCACAGGATCCCATTAGGAAATCCATGCGCAGTGCTCAGCCGGGTGCCTGACTCAGTGCCTCTGTTTACGTACTTAGAGGCAGGACTGAGGATTGAACCTTGGGCCTCTCGCATGCTCTACCACTGAGCTATACAGCCCCAGCCCCGATCCCATCTTAGCTGTCATCCTCTTCGTTCCTTCTAATAATTGCTTTCCATGTACTAAGTGTATTCATCTTTCTTTGAGCCACTTTCTGTATTTTTGCACTTATATTCTGAGCATGGATACACGTTTAAAAAGTTTTAGGTGTTTTTGTCTCTTTTTTTGGTTTTGGTTTTGGTTTTTCGAGACAGGGTCTCTCTGTAGCTTTGGAGGCTGTCCTGGAACTCGCTCTGTAGCCCAGGCTGGCCTCGAACTCACAGAGATCCACCTGCCTCTGCCTCCCGAGTGCTGGGATTACAGGCATGTGCCACCACCGCCCGGCTTACTTTTTACTGTTGTGTGTAGTGTGTGTCTCTGGGAGTGCATTGCCATGGTGCCATGTGAAGGCCAGAGGAGTTGTCTTCTGCCCCCTTCAGTGGTGTCCTCCTGCCCTTTCCGTTGCTATGACAACACACCTTGCCCAAAAGCAGTTTAGGGGAGGGAGGGTTTGTTTTGGCTCCACAGCTGCAGGAGCTCCAGGTAACTGTCTTTTCACATCCACAGTCAGGACTAGAGAAGAATGAATGTATGCCTAGCTGGGTCTCCGCCATCTTTCTCTCCTCTTACACAGTCCAGGACCCAAATCCCAGGGAATAGTGGCACCGCTTTCAGACCGGCTCTTCCCATGTCAACTAAGGAAACAAGGAAACTCCCTACAGACATGCCCACAGCCAGCCTGATCTAGACAGTCTCTCATTGAGAGTCTCTTCCCAAGTCATTCCAGATTATGTGGAGCTGGCATAAAACTAGCCTTCATATGTGGGTTCTGGGGGTCAAACTCGGGTTATAAAGCCATGTGGCAAAGGTCTTACCCACTGAGGCAACTCACTGACCCCTTCAGTTATCATTTAAGAAAAGGTCTTGAAGGGTAGGTAGTCCAGGCTGCCTTCCAACCCTTGATGATCCTTGAGTGTGCCGCTCTGCCCAGCTAATTAAACATATCTTTAATAAATTGATTCCGTATGGAAATCCCAACCGCCTTCAGTTTTCTTGTTAGCGTCTGTTGGAAGTATTTTTCAAAGCTCCATCTCAATTCACAGGGAGCCCCTTGAAATCCACTGGAAGGCCTATCTTATCACTGCCAACCCACCGAACACCTTAGCGAGGTGGAGAGGGAGGGAGGGAGGGAGGGAGGGAGGGAGGCAGGCAGGCAGGCAGGCGGTGTGTAATTTACGGCTGCCACTCCTCGCCGCCATTTGGCATTCTACAAGCTGCCATAGCCATTAGCAGTCACTTTTGAGTATTTATGATCTTGCAGCTGGAGCACTTTGAGTCTCATAACGGAAACAGGGTCACATTTAGAAAATGTCCCTAAAGCCATGCTGGAAAATGAGATACCCCCCCTCCCCACCTCCCCAGGCTGATGGATGGGGCCAGGCAGGCAGAGTGTGGCGGGCCCTGCAGGCCAAGCTGTGCCCCCTTTTCACACACCTCAGCTGGAGGCTGGCTGTGTGGCTCAGGCCTCCTTACCGACCAGGTCTGGGCTGCCTGCTTGGAGGTGGCCAGGGTGGCCTAGGGTGTAAAGACATGTCACTAGATATTAGGTTGGCTTCCTTGTGTATGGAGATGAAGCTGAGATCTGCTGGTGATTCCCCACACACAGTCCTTGACTGGTTCTGTCTGGCTCTTTAGTTGATGGAAGAGATTTGGGGACTAGAGAGAGGGCTCAGCAGTTAAGATCACTTGTGAATCTGGCAGAGGACACAGGTTCTGTTCTCCATACCCACACGGAGGCTTACAACCACCCTTAGCTCTGGTTCCGGGGGATCTGATACCGTCTTCTGATCCCAGAAGGTACCAGGCATACATGTGGCACACATACAAACATGCAATCAAAACACTTGTACACGTAACATAAAATTAAAAAGAAAGGATGGGAGGTGGGGGGAGGGGGATCGCTCTGAGGTAGGAGTGCAGGCTGGACCAGGCACCTAACCCTCAGCAGCAGTAAGCTGTCTGTCTCTACTGGGGACTTCCGGTTTCCCTCTGTTAGGCCCAGTGCCTCCTCCACCTGCCGGGTCTCTAGACTCCCACCAGGTATCCGGCAGCCAACTTAAGCAGGAGTTTTGGTCAGAAGTGAAGGGCTTCAGAGAAGGAGGGGAACTAGGGTCTAAGTTGCCAAGTTAAATTAAAAGCCAGGAGAGTCACTGTGCATGAGCAGGGGCGCTGTCTTTGGCGCTCTGATGCACCAGCCTGCTAGGGAGATTTTTTTTTTTTCAGTAAAGGGTCTGCGGGAGGTGTGAGTCCCTGTTCCTGCCATCCTTGTGAGCCTGGGACCAGGATCTACATCTATAGGTCCCCTCCCCTCCCCGCTCCTCCCCTCCTGGGCTTGGGCAGTTAGCATCCACCTCCCTTTGCCCTGACAAGGGCTTTCAAGGTTCCCACTTCTTGTTTCCCATTGGAACCTTCGGAAGTGTCGCCGTGGGCTGCCCTTGTCCTCTGCTGACCAGTTTTACTGTCACCACGTGTCACTGGTTGCTATCTGTGTGCGGGCACAGAAGCTGCAGAGACCAGGACATGACTACCACCCTGGGGTGACCTAGAACCATGCACCAGGGCTGCCAGGGATCTGAGACACAGAGGACACCCCCTCCCACCATACCGTCCTGTTTTATCTTCCCGGGCTTTACATGAATCCCCCTAACGCCCACCATTTCCTTCAACCATAAAATTGTAAATGTTAAAAATGAAAGAAAATAAAAGAGGCTGGCTTAGTTCCCCCTTCCTTCTTACCCAGAGACTCCTGGATTTTTTTTTTTTAAACCCTCCCGCCGCACTTTCAGCCTTGAAAGCATTTTTAGTCATTAATTAGTAATCCACATTAATATGCAGATAGAATTAATCTGTTTCAGGCAAAAGTTTGTCTGGAGGAAACAAAGTATCTAGCATGTTAGGTCCCTCCACCTGCGCCTTCCCCCTCCCCTGCACCTCTCCCCGATCATTATTAGCAGGATTATCACTGATTAGGAAGCCCTGGCGGGGCTCAGGAGTGTGCACAGCCCCAGGAGCACTCAGGGGGAGGACATGTCCGCTCTGAGGACTGCTGCACGGACGCCATCGGGGAATCATTAGCTCTTAGAGCTGAAATTGGCTTCATAAATACTCATCTAGAGGAAGTGGTTTCTGTGCCCGTTTGTATTTCAGCTGAATTCCTCCTTGGCTCTGTTATTGTCTGAGGAGGTTGGTTTTTATCTCCAGAAAAAAAAAAAAAATGTATTCTCTGTAATATGACTGCTGATTGCTCTCTTACTGTGAGTGCACCAGGTACCCAGTGAGCTGTGGGCTCGATGCACACACACCTCGGGAGGGATGCTGTTATTTTCTTCCCAGTGCCCATGAGGAAGTTGGGGCACAGTGAAGGGAAATCTGGAGGCTGGCAAAGGGCAGAGCTGGCGTGTGAAGCCTTTGTTGTTTGGTTTTGGTGTTTTTCAGGAGGTCTTTCACTGTGCAGACCAGGCTAGCCTGAAACTCAAGATGATCCTCCTGCCTCCTCTTCCCCCCCAAGACCCCGGGCAGGGATGACAGGCTTGTACTACCGTAACCTGCAGGGGTGTGAGCTCCAAGGCCTCCTGTCCTTGCCAACCTGGCAGCCATGTTTTCTGTGTCCTCACACTTTCTTGTGGGCAAGAGTCCCCTCACTGCCCCTGCTGGGAGACACCATCTTGCAGTGAGGGACTTCAGGAGCTGAACCCTGTATTTGAGAGGAGTTGGCCTGCTTGGCCTAGGCAGGAAGCTCCGCGTCCCCTGCTTAGGAGCCTTGCTGAGGTTATAGATGTGAGTGCCCTGGCTCCTGTGCTTAAGCAGCTCACATTCTCCTAGGGAAGAAACCTTGAGTTGTGGGTAGACCATGGACTGGAAACTTCTGTTTATGATCTTATTTGTGTTTGAATCATCAGCCACTACACACCAGGCTTTGTGCTCTGAGGGTGACATCCATGACGCTTGTCCTTAGTTGGTGAGATTGTTTGTGAGCCTGTTAAAACAGCCGAGAAAACCCAGAGCTCCTAGAAGACTGAACTGTTAGGACATGGAGGGTCTGTCCAAACCAGAGGCTCCCATTCCATTTCCCTTGTGATACTGAGCCCCCTGCCCTCCGTTGTATGTGTGTATGTGTGTGTGTGTTATATGGTGTGTGTGTGTGTGTGTGTGTGTGTGTAAGAGAGAGACAGAGACCAGTGAGGGACACATGCCTTTCCTCATGGGTGTACATTATGACAGACTGACAGATACAAGATAAACCTCAGATGTGACTACCAGACACTTTCCCGGTGACCTTGGAAAAGTCCCTTCTCTGAGCCCCAGTGTCCTCACCTACAAAGGGTCTTGACAAGGACTGGAAGAGGGGAAGCATGTGGTTGCTGGATCCAGTAAGCAGCAGTACAAGGAGGAGTGAGTGACGTCTAATCGCAGTGGTGTATTCTCAGAAAGGGCCAGCCCAACGGCTCCATAGGCCTTTCTGTCTGTCACTCTTAGGTGATAGACAGTGAGGAGTTTAGATGTTAAGGATGTGGGTCATTTCTGTTGTTTCCAGGGTCCTAGTTGGAGGAGCAAGAGCCCCTCTCGTACCCAAAAGACTTAAGTCTTAAGGAATAACCTGTTGGCTGAAAACAGCCATTCTGTCCTGTGAGTATGGATGGAGGGCGTGGGTCCATTTCTCAGATAAGGAAGGCAACTTAAGGTCAGCTCTGTCCAGGGCTACCAAACCAGTGCCAGCATGCTCCTGTCCCCCTGGAACTCCACAGGGACCAGGGGTTGGAGGCCCTCTTGGCCACTTCCTGGTTAGAAGAACCAAGCAGGGGATAACAGAGCCTCACGTGTCCCCATCTGCCATCTGAGGGAAATATCTGCCTGGCAGGGCTGTGGAAACAGAGTAAGGCAGTACTCAGGATGCATAGTGCTGGTGTGCTCAGCCAGCATGAGAGAGAGTGCATAGGGCAGCCCGACCCAGCTTTGGACCATAGGGACAGGCCGTGTGTTCTTACCAGTTGAGTGTAGCTTCTCTGGGAGGCCCCAACCCCAGCTGGTTCTGAAGAGTATGGATTTGAGGTTTGGGAATTCCGAGGGTGCTGGGCCTGAGAGCCCCTGAAATGTGTGAGACTTAACCAAAGACAGAGTGGGGCATCAGAGGACATGGGGTGAGAATTTCTTGTTGTATTTTCCAATAGCAATAAAAGTTCACTGTAGGAAGCTGATGGAATGCAAGAGACACAAGAGTGAACTCAGTGGCTGTGACAGCCACTGCTCAGCCAGCAGCTAAAAGAGGGCAAGAGGGCGAAGTCCTGGAGGGGGTGTCTGGGGCACGCAGTTCATATATCGCAGGGTTATCACAGGTCACAGGAGACCATGCTCTTTTCACTCTGCTGGTGTCATGGGAAGGGTGGGGCATCGCTCGGTGGTTCATTCACCCTCTGTCGCTTTCCAGCCACATGGTTAGGTCTCTCCCTCGTTACCGCCTCTGTGCCTGTTTGCCCCACCTGTGGGCTTCTCATACCGCTGGTTCCTGCCCCTACCCCAGGGTGAGCCGCAGCTGACTGAGAGCGCAGTCTGCAGCTTGCATGCCTAACCTAGTTTCTGGTGCTGTGTCGTAAGCCATGCCACCGTCCTGTTCTGTCTTCCCCTCTGGAGTACACGGGCTCTAGGCCAGCTGGCCGGCCCATCTCCTAACACCAGAGGCTCTTGAAGCCAAAACTGCAAGCATGCAACGGAAGGGGTGGCATTTGGACAGCCAAGAGGGTAGACCCCAGCCTGTTCCTTAATCCTGGCCCCAATTCCTGATCCCACTAACAGCTCTGTCCCTGTGTGGTCTTCAGGCTGTAGGTCAGTGAGGGCCTGACCTTCCAGCTCTGGTCATGCCAAGGCGTCTGTCTCAAGCAGTTGATGGACTGCAGGCCCCATGGCAGGCCCCCACACCCCCCGAATCCCTAGTGCTTGTGACAGTGAGAGTCACAATTCCCCGAGGAGGTGAAGCCGGACAGCCTTTCCTTCCAGCTTGCAGAGGGCTTCTTTAGCTACCCTGCAGGTCACCCTTGGCCTTCAGGAGCACATGACAGACTGTCTTTCTTTCTTTTTCTAAAAAAAAAAAATTTTTTCCTAACTTTATTTATTTTATGAGCATTGGTGTTTTCCCTGAATGTTTGTCTGTGTGAGGGTGTCGGATCCCCGGGAACTGGAGTTACAGACACTTGTGAGCTGCCATGTGGGAGCTGGGAATTGAACCTGGGTCCTTTGGAAGAGCAGCCAGTGTTCTTGACCGCTAAGCCATCTCTCCAGCCCCAGGAATGTCTGTCTGCCTTCCTTCCTTTCTTTCTTTCTTTTTTTTGTTTTGTTTTTTGTTTGTTTGTTTGTTTTCAAGACAGGGTTTCTCTGTAGCTTTGGAGCCTGTCCTGGACTAGCTCTGTAGACCAGGCTGGCCTCAAACTCACAGACATCCACCTGCCTCTGCCTCCCGAGTGCTGGGATTACAGGCGTGTGCCACCACCGCCCAGCGGAATGCCTTTCTTGATCACACCACACACACACACACACACACACACACACACACACACACACACACACACATCCATGTGAACAGCATTGCTTTCCTGGAACCCGAAGCATAGGATCCCATGAGGAGAGTCCAGGGAGACAAATGGAGATTTCATGGAATCAATCTTGCTCACCTGGTGGTCTCTGCAGGCTTCTGTTAAATTGCATTTTCTTTTCATTTTTCTCTCCCTTCCCTGGGATTAGCTCCCCTCAGAGCCTGACACCCATTAGATTTGCGTGATTAAGTGGTGCAGTTAAGGCAGCTGTGGGAACCCCGCGTTCATCTATAGAAGCAGGAGACTGTTGGGGTGGCCCTAGAGTCATGTATCTTCTGGACCTGAGGGTGTAGGGACTGTTTCGATGTAGTTTTATTTCCTGGAATATCACTTCTCAGTGCTTGGTAGGTCTTTAGATGATTTCCCCTAGAAACCCCACGCATAATTTTGGCTGCTTGTAGCTGTAATTAATGGGAGGCACAGCTCATTCAAATGATAAAGAGATTTATGACTTCGCATAAGAACTCAGCTGAAGGGTGGCTGTGGAGTGAATTAATTCAGTGGCTCAGTCAGTATCATCTGATAGACATTCTCCCGGTGTCTTTGGCTCTACCATACTGGGCCTGTTCTCCCCAGGGTAGATTTCTTCATCGTGCCAAGATGAAGGCTGCAGCTTCAGAACTCATGTAGATATGGAACCCTGCAGGATGGATAAATGCACAAAATCAGAGCTCTGTTAGGGAAAAGGGAAGGACTGGAGTGAGATGTGACCCCTGGGGTGAGGAGCCCAGCGCCAGTCCATGGTCGGACACACTGACCTGTTTTTCTTTGGCCTAAGAACAGACATCTTGCCCTGATAGGATGAGACTTACACAGAGAATCCTCAACCAACACTTCCTAGATTTATTTCCTTCTGGTCTCTGAAAGTGACCCTGACACCCCCCCCACCCCTACTCCCCCACCCCCACTCCCACCCCCGATGTCAGACTCCTGGCTGTTCTCAGAGCGAGCCACACCCCATGTCTACCTCCTTGCCTTGCTTGGGCTGTGACCTGTGTCTGGAATACCCCCATTCCAGAGTGCCTCGCTCTCAGCCTAAGATGTACCAAGTCACAAGCTTTAATTCAGATTCACACCACAGTGGGTGTTTGGTCATATGTGCGTGCCTTTTTTTTTTTTTTTTTCCAGACAGGGTTTATCTGTATAGTTTTGGTGTCTGTCCTGGATCCCCCTCTGTAGACCAGGCTGGCCTCGAACTCATAGCGATCCACCTGGCTGTGCCTCCCGAGTGCTGGGATTAAAGGCGTGCGCCACCACCGCCTGGCTCGGTCATGTGTGCTTTTAAGTGCATGTCTCCTCTACTTTTTTCCATCTCCAAAGGTGATGCTCCCATCACCCCCATCCTCCATGATATCCGTGCCTTGTGGTTTGGGCTGGCAAGCATCCCACGCTGGCCTTTGCTTGCTGCATGCTTATGGCTCATGTTCCAGTGGTCCTGGCTTCTCCTTATTTTCTGCCAAGCAGCAGCTGGTGCAAAGACCTTACCAGATTGCAGTTTGTCCCTGTGGCAAGAACCCCAGATGGTGGCCCACCATGTCTCATGGTGTCTTCTCTGTCCTTCTGCGGGGTTCTCCAGTCTTGGTGACACTGCCCTGGATTCTTTGCCGGCGCCATTGCTCTCCGCCATGTCCTGATACATTCAGCCAGTGCTTTTTCTGCCTCCGACTGGGCATCAGCTATTTCTCTGAGAATCTGCCTGGCTTTTTCCAGTGGAAAATGGGATCTTTAAGACCACACACTGGCCGGGCAGTGGTGGCACACACCTTTAATCCCAGCATTCGGGAGGCACAGCCAGGTGGATCTCTGTGAGTTCGAGACCAGCCTAGTCTACAGAGTGAGATCCAGGACAGCCTCCAAAATTACACAGAGAAACCCTGTCTCGAAAAACCAAAAAAAAAAAAAGACCACTCATGGGTACCGGGGATACTTTTTGTTCCCAGGGACTATAAATGCAGTTCTATTCACATGTGAAGATAGACAGTCACATGAGTCCTAACATATGTGTTCAGCTGAAACTGAAGGTTCTGTGACCTTTTCTTTCTGTGTCTCTATGCACCTCTTCAGCACATGGAGAACCCTGGGCAGTAGTTAGTCCTGCCAATGTCATGATAGCAGCCTTAAGATCACCATGGCAGGGCTGCAAACTGCTGGGACCCCTTCTTGCGCTTTCTGTCCTACTTTGTGTGTTTATGGGTGCTGTGTGTCTGTCGCTCTTCACTGTCCCTCTTAACGTTGAGTCCCAGGGCAGCTGTGTAATGTTCCTGCCCCAACTGTATATCAGTGTCTCTGCAGTTGGCTCAGCTCGCTGAGGCTCTTTCTAGGAGATTCTTTGATGGTCTCCTGGGAGTGGTATTCCTTCCATTCTTCAGTGTTGGTAGCAGTTTTGTCCTTGGACGTTGAAGGCCAGTGTCACTGGACAAAAAAAAATTCCAGCCTCTCGTTTCCTTTTCCTTGAGCGTATCGATCGTGTGAGCTCCGTTTCTTCTGGAGCAATGCAGTGTGTCAGGGGCTGAGGCAGATCTCTCACCTGTCCCTGATCCCAGCCCTGGAGGTCATGCGGGCTTCAGTCCTCCCCTGGCCTGTGGCACACTCCCCACCTGCTTCTGTTGCCTCTGCTAGGACTCTGCTCTCAGGACAGAGCCGCTGTCCCCCTCACTTCCTGCTTCTTCCCATGGCCCCTGCTTTCTCCACTTGTGTCTGGGCTCATGGGGAGCTTTGGTGGCTCATCCCATTGGGGGCGCTGTTCCAGTGGTCGGGCCAAGTGGTAGCCTCGCATGTCTTTCTGAAATCCCGACAAATGGAAAAAACCCAGGCTTTGTTGCTCCCTCGCCTGTCCGATCCGTGTACTGAGAGGAGCTATGAACTGCCCAGCACAAGACTGAAAAGTTAAGTGATTTTTTTTTTTAACTCCATCGGGAGGTTTTCCAGTGTGAACTTTGGAGGTGACAGCTCCATTGTGTCACAGTGTGCAAAGGTTGACACACACACACACACACCCCGCGTGCACGCCAGTGGGTCGTGCATACATGTTAGACACACAGGCTCTCTTCCACACCCCTCTTCGTCCCATCTCTCCCCTCCTCTCCTTCCCCTTCCCTTCCTTCTGGCTTTGTTCGGGTTTTGATTCACACACTGTTATCATTGCACAACTCAGTGTCTGGGAGAGCGCAGTTCTGAGGCTATCGCCCAGGAAACCGAGTGTCTCACTAATCCAGTGGCTTTGCCTCTGTCTGTCTGTCTGTCGTGGGGAGGGTAGCAGGAAGGGCCCTGCGATGGCTGCCGCCGGCTGAGCTTGCACACCTTGCTTCTGGGCCTACTTCAGGTGATTGGCCCAGTGAGACTGCTGCCCGTGAGGAAGAGGGCTGGCTGGGTGAGACAGCCAGAACAGCTGTCACCTGCTGCTTCGGGCACCCAGGGTTGGCCCTGCCATCTGTGCTGTCTGCTCAGGAAAATGGCGCACTTTTGTGCATTTTCAAGCAGTCACACCACGTGGGCCCGGTGACCATGGCTGTCTTCCTGGTGTTTCTTGTTTTGTTTTAAAGGTGTGGTGTCACTTGCCAATGTAGAACTCTTCTTTAAGTTACTGAAGCCAAAATGGGCAAAACTGGGACAGTGCTGCCCTGATGCTCCCAGGATCCCAAGGCCTTTGAGACCTCTACTGGGTATCATTTGTCTCTTCCTTGAAGGGGCCTTCAAGGCAGCAGGTAGATTCCAGCAGCTCTAGACTTGGTTTCTCCAGCTCAGCTTGCCCAGCACAGAGGGCTGCCCTCCTGCTGCTTGTGGCCAGTCACAGGCCACCTCAGCACCTTCTTCCTGTCCTGCACTTTACCCATACACCCCCTCGAGTGGTGGATGGTGGTGGAGGTGATGGTGGGATCCTGTCCTCTGGAATGGAATGAGGAAGCTCAGAAATGAATGGCCAAAGGAAACCTTTTCCCCAAGATCAGGGTACAGGCCCCAGAAAAAGGGCAGAGTATACAGTCACCTGCTTTTACATTTAAAACAACAGATACTTTAATATTCAGTAAGTACCACAAAACCCCAGAAGCACGTTTCAAGGATCCTGGGTTTTTGCTAAAGGAGATAGATAGGGGATTTTAATGTCACGTAAGGGCTGCAGATGTAGCTCAGTTGGTAGAATGCTTGCCTAGCATGCAGTAAGCCTCGGATTCAATCCCCAGCACCGAGAGAGCAGCCATGCATGGCTCCAGTCTTAAGGCTCAAGGAGGCAGAGGCAGAAGGATCTGAAGTTCAAGATCACCTCACATAGAGAGTTCTGAGGCCAGCCTAGAACAAAAAAATAATGAAAATAAACATTCAAAGTACAAAGAAGCAGGTGGTCCCTAAAGATGAAAGGCCATTTGGAAGTTTAGCAAAGTCAGACTTTTCACAATAGAGAAGGAAAGGGCAGCTTTACTGCCCATGTGTGACTAACATGTGTGCGCGTCAGCCTCCTGGGGTCTTCACACAGCATCCTAGAAAAGCAGAGTTGCTCTTACCTGCTGTCCTTAGGGAGCAATGGCTTCTGCATGAGTGGGTTTTATCGATTTGTTTGTGCTTTCAAGGTTTGACACTGTTGTTTTTTTTTAAACCAAAAAAACCCAAAAACCTTCCTTAAAGCACTTCTTCACACTAACAATATGCTGATCTGTTGAACACAAATGAAGGGTTTTCCACATCACTTGCCTCTGACTTTGAGGAGCCAGGCTGAGTGCCAGCAGGTGTGAGTGTCTACAGGCTTCTTTCCCAGACCTGAGCTGGAAGGGACCATGCTTTTTACACGAAGTAAACATGCTTGTGTTATGTAAAACTCTAGGGAGTTTTATAGATGAAACCTGAGAAAGACCGGGTCTCACACTATAGCTCAGGCTGCTCCGGAACACAACCTGTAGCCCAGGCTAGCCTCAAACTTGTGGCAAGTCATCTGCCTCAGCCTCCCCAGTTCTGAGATTACAGGCGTGATCCTCCATGCCTTGCTCACCACTAGCTAAGCCTTCATGCCAGGAAACATTTGGATTTTGTCAGAAGAAGCCAGAAATCAGGCCTTCCAAATGAACACATTTAGATTCTGCTACATAAATCAGTCGACTTTTCCTGTGGGATTGGTCAGTCCAAGGCCATGTGACTTGTCCAGTGTAGACTCCCTAGAGTGTTAGTCTTCGGGGCTTTGGCCAGCAGATAAATGGGATGTCACCCAACTGCTCACCATTCTAACTTATGGCCCTTGTCACTTAAGAGGAAGTGGGTTGCCTGTACCTTCTTGGCGTGAGAGCAGTGGTCTGCCTGCCCTCACTGTCAAGAGTCCGTCTCTTGCTCTTCTGGCATCTTTCTGGCAGAAATAGGAATTATGGCCTGCTGTTGATGACCATTCAGAACGTGCTCTGATCCTGAAATGGGATGGCTAGTGAAATTAACCTCAGCAGAAGTACAGTTGTTTTTCTCAAAAAACTGGTGTGCTTGTTAGATGTTACTCTTTTGCGGAAACTTTTTTTTACCTTCATCTTGGAATAATTATAGATTTCTCCACTCCCCAGAAAAATATGCAGAATTGAACACTATGCTCTGTAATGCTCCTTGCAGACCATACATAGCTCTGGTTTGTGGCTTTGGCTTTCGATGATTATGATTTTTACACAAGTTATAAAGCCCTGTGCACTCAAAATATCCTGCGGGATGGTTTTCTTTCAAATTGAAAGGAGCCACGTTAGACTTGACATCAGCAACATGGAGTCTGCTTCTTACCCATCAGCAAGCATTTGTTGAGTACTTTCTGTGTGTGGTTCCCCGCATGGTCTACGGAACATGAAATTCATCCAGTGTAACTGCTGCTCACCAGACCTGCGTCTTTCCCCCCTTACCACAGAGAGGGTTTTGTATCCAGACCCAATGAGCTACTGTAGAGACGGCAAACAAACAGAAAATGTGCCCTTTGGGGCAATATATCAGAGGATGTGTGGGGACTTCCGGGAACGTGCAGAGATCCCTTTGGATTAGCCCGCCTTCTGCCACGACTTCAGGCAGTTATTTCCCTCTGAGTTCCTCTCGTCTGAGGTTTCCCTTTCTGAGATACAAAGTGGAAAGTTCCAGTTCATTGGTTTCACCTAACTGTCTTATAGATAGCTGTACCGTTTTATAAGTCATTGTTATTAATCTTTTTTTTTTTTTTTTTTTGTGACAGGGTTTCTCTGTGTAGGCCTGGCTGTTCTAGAACTCACTATGTAGACCAGGCTGGCCTCAGAGTTGGATATCCACCTGCCTCTGCCTCCCAAGTAAGTGCTGGGATTAAAGGTGTGTCACCACTGCCCAGCTGTTGTTACTAATTTTTTGCTCTGTTTTGATTTGTTTTTTTGAGACAGTTTCTCCGTGTAACCCTGGCTGTCCTGGAACTCACTGTGTAGACCAGTCTGGCCTCAAAGTTGGAGATCCACCTCTGCTTCCCAAGTGCTGGGATTAAAGATGTGAGCCATCCCTGCCTGGCTGTTGTTATTAATCTTTTACACTGCCCAGTTCCTAAATTAAACTTCATCACAGATTCATATGTATAGAAGAAAGCACTTTTAGAGAGGGTCTGCCATTTTGGGTGTTCACAGGGGTGTCCCCTCATCCTCAGAACATGTTCCCTCAGGATGAGGGGACTACATTTACTTCAGCAGAGAGAGGAAGGGAGAGGGAGAGAGAAGAAGGGGGACTGGTAATACCATTCTCCCTAAATCTCACCCTTTGCTGGCTTTGATTCCAGTTCCCATGTTTGAACAGCTCCAAATCCTTGCCCTTCATGGCTGAGGTGTTTTTTCTCTATAATTACATTATTATTCCGGACACTGTCGGAATGCTCGTCACTGAGGAAGGAGGATTAGGCCGGGCGGCTGCTGTTAGTGCAGCCAGGCAGCTACCCTGGGCCTGGCAAGGGAGATTGTGCCTCTGGAAGCCAGGCCACCCCCCCCCCCCCCCATCCCCCCACCCCCCCCAGGCTGAGCCGGCCTCATTTAATTAGTCTCCTGTCTCTCCTCCCTGTGAGACAGTGGCAGAATCCAGGACGGACCCCCCTTAATGATTGCTTCTCATGACATTTCGTCATCCCTCATTCTAAGCAAATCAGAAAAATTGTCAAAACCACCCTAGTCTGGGGAAGTAACTTTGAAAAGCACCTGTCTCTCAGGGGAGTCAAGTGGCTAAAAGCGTTGCCTCCAAGTCTCTCCCCAGCACAGAGCCTCTGATGGCCCTGTGCTCTGATGCCGGAACAGTTTAAAGCTCTCGGAACTGAAGTCCTTCGCTTCGTCATCAGACTCAGTGAATTCCCATGCTGATCACAACCAAGAGTCAATGTCTAAAGCGGTTACGGTTTAATTAGTTGGTGATAGAGCGTAGGTAATGTCAGGCCAAAGGGAAAAGGGTTAAGTATTGCTTTGTGAATCAGCCTCTGCAGAAAGCGTAGACCGGCCGTGCTGTCTCCTACTGGAATGAGTTACAGGTGACCCAGTTAACGACACAGGAGTGTGAGGTTTGGGGAGGGGCACTCATTCGTCAACTGCTGTGTCCGGAGAAAACTCCTGTTGTTCTTGCTGTGATCTTACAGCACACTGTGGAAACTCTCCAAAGCCTACCTTGTTGTTTGAAAGGAAAAGGAAGAGAGACAGTGGACCCTAAGCTGAAGAGCTAAGTTGCAGATGAAGAAATAGGGTGCCACGAGGGAGGAAGGGCTGGCCCTTGCCACAGGCCAGCAGCACCCTTGCTTGGAACCTTGCTCAGAACGAAGTTCTTCCTGGAAGTGGGCACGTTCATGCAATGACTCTGTGGAGGAAGTTAAGCTCCCTGCCCTTCCCCACCAGAGCAGCCCAGCAGGGGTCTCATTCCTGCTACCCTGGGCATGTGTCTTCCTTGCCTAGGTTGGCTAGAGAGAGCAGGAGGCCCCACAACCACTCCCTCTGTAAGTAACCTTCTCCACCAAGACACATGGCTAGCTCGCCCAGGGTAGGGTCCCCGCTTGGACTCCTCGCTTTCTTCAGCATCCTTGTGTTGAGCTTCCATTCTAGCCGAAAATGCAAAAGGAATCCCTACCCACCCAGCCCTGTGTGCAGCTCCTGGTCTAGAGCCCCTGGTCTTGCGGTTATCTAGCATTGGCTAGATAGATTGTAATTAATATTGAGGAATGAATTCATTAACTGAGCTCAGAAACCTTCATCCGTTAAGTGGGAATAGCTCAGCCCTTTGGGGACAAGAGAGGCAGCAGAGGCAGAGGAACAGCAAGTGCTCCGCAAGTGGGAAGCTAGCTACCTGCTGTGTTGCTGGTGGTAGCAGCAGCTCTGCCTTCTGCCGAATTTCCTCGGACAAGAAAGCATGCGATCTCAGCAGCAGCATTAGCTGAAGCATCCTGGCCAGACCACATCTCCTCCTTAGTGATGCCAGAAGCCTGGCCAAGCCTGGTAACCATTTCTGCCCACCCCCCTCCCTCCAGCTTAAGTGCTTGAGTTCCTGCTGCTGCAGAAGCTGTGGGGTATTTTGTTAGCTCCTGCCCAAGAGGTGTTGTGTCTGGGTGGTGTATTTGTTACTTCTCTGTTGCTGTGATAAAAAACAAACAAACAAACAAACAAAAAAACACTTCGATCAAGGCAACTTACAGGAGAGTTTATTTGGACTTGGAGATCCAGAGGATTAGAGTCCATCATAGAGCCGGGACATGATGGTGCACACTTCAATTCCAGCCCCCTCAGGAGGCAGAGTCAGGAGGCAGACCTCTGGAGTGGGAGGCCAGCCTGGTCTACAGAGTGAGCTGCAGCAGACATGGTGGCAGAAACAGAAGGTTTAGAAACATCTTCAAACGCATGCGTGAAGCAGAGAGGGTAATTGGGAAGTGGCTCCAGGCTTTTCATCTCAAAGCCCTCCCCTGGTGACATACTTCTTCCAGCAAAGCTGCACCACCCAAACTTCCCCAAACAGCACCATCAACGGGGGACTAAGTGTTCAATGCCTGAGACTGGGTGGTGGGGGGAGGGCAGGGTATTCTCATTCAAATCACTGATTATACCAAAATGCCTATAACAGTTTACTCATATACAAAGTTTCTATCTCCTATCCCTGGAGGCTTGGAAATCCAGGATCAAGGTGACTGGGAGACGCCGTGCCTGATGGGGGCCTGCTTTCTCATATGCAGACAGCATCTTGCAGTGACCTCATATGGAGAAGGGGATAGGAATCTCTTATAAGAGTGCTAATCCACGCCCTCAAAATGAGTGGAAGCCAGCTACCCGCTGTGTTACTGGTGGTAGCAGCAGCTCTGCCTTCTTACCATGGGAACTCACTTCTTGGTTCCCATCACCTTAGAATTGGTGCTGTCATAAATTCACGGACATTCAGCCATAGTGCCCGTAATGCAGCAGAATCTTTTTAGTGGAAGATGAAAACAGTCCTGAATCAGAGTGTAGACAGTGGGTGTACAACCATGTAAGAATAAGAACCAGTGAATTCTGCGCTCCCAGAGGGTTTGTCTTGTGTCCTGTGAATTATGTGTCAATTAAGAATATAGGCGATGACTCAGTCTTAAAGCATGAAGATGGGAGTTTGGATCCCCAGGTGGGTGAGGTGGTCCACCTGTCATCCCAGCTTCTGAAGGCAGAGATGGGACTAGCCATGTTGGCAAACTCCGAATGGTTCAATAAGGGACTGTGCCTGAATGAACAATGTGGAAGAGAGAACAAGGATAATTCCTGATGTCAGCTTCAAGGCTCCACACACATGCATGCTTACCTGCACAGATATGCATACAGACACATCACACATATATGAAAATGGGAAGAGAATAAAATACAAGGGACCAACAGGGAAGTACATAGATGCAGCGCACATAGGATGACAGTTATGTGGCATGGCAGGGGAATGTGACCTTGCATGTAAGGAAATGATCTTTGGCTGGGGCGGAGTGTCGAAACGCCCAGTTGGTCAAATGTCTTGACATTGTCTTATGAGTCAGCACAAACGTTCTAAATGGGTGAAGAGTGGTCCGTAGTGAGACACCTCTGCTGGGCAAGATCGTGATGGTCTTTGTTCTCTGGGGGCCTTTGTGTTGAAATTGTTGGAAGTGATAGGCGGGCGCGTCCTGTTTTCACAAGGCACCGAGTTGAGTTGGAATTTTTAGAATGCCAAGGGACAGAGAAGAGTCAGAGGGCTCTTGGCTGTCACCCATCTTTAGTCTCTGTCTAAGACAAGGATAAATGGACTCTTGTCCTTCCCTTCCCCAGTGCAGTGAATTCTGTCTCAGAGCAGGGCAAGCTCCCCTCCCCCGTCCAGCTGTTTCTACGGAAAGTCTGAAACTCACAACCCAGTCTTACTGGCCCCTCCTGTGCCAACCCTCAGAGGGGACTTTCGTCTGACCTCCAGTGAGCAGCTGGTGGGACATCACCCCCCAACTCCCGACCCATCACAGCCTCCTTTCTGACCTCATGTTAGAAGCAGGCCAGCAGACTTTCCTGTTCCAGGAAAACCCAGAAAAACCCAGCAGGTATGGTTTCTGGGGAGGAAGGTACGTGTTTTCTCCTCGTTGCAACGTTTCTGCTTGGGGGTCTGTAGAGACTTGTGGAATTGGTCTCTGGTTTTGTGTCCTTGTGCCCTAAATTAAAAAAAAAAAAAAAAAAAAAAAAGCAAGTTGCCAGGCAGTCTTTACATTCATGAAGGCATCTGGCCGGATGTCTCCCAGAACGAATGGAAGAATTAATCATCCAAATGTCAGTCCTGGGGCTGGGGATGTGGCTCAGTTTGCAGAATGCTTGCCTAACATGCACAAGGCTCTGGATCCAGTCCCTTAGCGCCATAGAAAACCAGGCATGGTGCTGCCTGCCCATAATCTTGTCGCCTATGAGATACTGACGGAAAGATGAGAAATTCAGGAATATCCTTGGCTACTTAGTGAGTTTGAGGGTGGCCTAGAATATATTAGACCCTGGCTCAAAAACAAAACCCCAGAGCTTGAAGGGTCCCCAAGGCTTCCTTGCTCCCTGCACATTGACAAGGCTTGCCACAAAGGAAATTCATTCCATACTCCACACCCACCCGGGCAGTGTGACTGGGAGTATTTTCAAAAGCTTTTATGTCAACAACCATTTTAACACTGGGCAGGCTGGTCTTTGGATGTACAGATTTGCCATGAACTTACAGGGTTTCGATACTAAATTCACAATGTCCACCTTCAGTGGTGCGGGGTTTGGGTCATTCCTTGCTGTTTATACCCAGCATCAATGGTTTATGTCTGTTTCCTGAGCTGTGGCCTCTCAGAGCAGAGCCCAGCCTTCCTTTAGAAAGCCAGATCCCGGGACTGGAGAGACATCTCAGCAGTGAAGAGCAGTAGCATGTGGAGGCCGGGGATTGGTGTTGGGTACTTTCCTCAATCACTCTCCACTTAGGTATTTGTTATAACCGTGGCTTATGATAGTTCTTAAATTACGTTTATTTGTTGTGTGTGTTATTGTGCAAGTATGCACATGCCCCTGCTGTGTGCAGTACTCAGGACAATTTGTGGGAGTTGGTTCTCTCCTTTCACCAGGTGGGACCCAGAGGTCAAGTTCAGGTTGTCAGGTTTGGCAGCAAGCACCTTCATCCACTGATCCATCTCACTGGCCCTCTTCACTTTATTGAGGCGACTGAATCCGGAGCTCACTGATTCAGCTAGTCTGCCTAGCTAGCTTGCCCTGGGAATTCTGTCTCAGCCTCGCCAGTACTGGAATTACAGAAGGGCTGCCATACCCACCCAGCAGGGTTTTTATGTGCGTGCTGGAGAAATGGACTCTTGTTCCTTATACTTGCACAGCAAGCGCTTTATCTACAGAGCCATCTTGTCCCCGTGCAAAGTCTTTAATGGTGGAGAATGGGAAACAAATGAAATATCCAGTCTGAGGGGACAAGTTCATTCATGTGTTAGGCTACAACACACTCTGACAATGCTTCCAAAGTGTATTTAATAACAGGATGGTCTCTTGACCACTGATAGAGGAGGAAAGCTGCCTCTGGACCTCTGATTAGGTCCTCGGGTTTCAGACACAGGCATGGAAACAAGATAATACAGAAGAGCATGAAGCCATTCACAGTATAACACTGGATGGTGGAGTTATGGGAGTGCTTCTTAATTACATTCCACATGACTTTGAGTTAATTGTAAATTTCACATGCAATTACAGGGAGTTAGAATTACAGGAGCGTCCTGTATGTCTTCCCCTCTGTTTCCTGCAGGGAATTTTTATTTTTCCCCTTGTGCTTCTTCCCTGACACATAGTTGACAGTTGGGTAAAATAAAGTTGGGGGCTATCATTTTAAACACATATGCCTGCGGGTTCGTTCTCTCTCTCTGTCTCTCTCTCTCTGTCTCTCTCTCTGTCTCTCTCTCTCTCTCTCCCTTTCTGGGGAAGCTGGCCTTTCGATTCTCTGTAGACCCCTTCCTCTTGGCCCACTGTGCATATTAGGACCTTATTCTAATCCTGAGTGGATGATACCCATGCCTGGTGTAGGCATTCATGGAGAGAGTTCGTGTTGGTCAACAACACTCACCTTCTGATAGCATCAGGCTTCCTCAAACCATTTAGACAAGAGAGAAAAGAGACACATGGCTTTTATGTTAAAGTGAAGTTGGAACATCCAAATTCCAGATGGAAAGTAAGGCCTGAAATAAACATTAAAGCAAAGCTCAGTAGCCCCCGGCCGCCTTCTGTCAAAAGTTTGGAATATATTCCTGCTCCAAGCTGTCTGTCTCCTCTGGGGACAGCAGCAGGATGAACAGTGGCACCGGTTACACAAGCAGATGTCCGTGGAGTACCTCAGGAATTCAGCTAGATGAGTCATCTGATGTCTTGCCCTCATCCAGGGTGGTGGATGTCAGAACACATAGCACCACAGGAAATGGGGTGGCTGGGGCCTCCCTCCTTTATTTTTATTCTGTTTATTCTGTATGTTTATTTTGCTTGGCACAGGGGAGAATCTCATGTATGTAGCCCAGGCTGGTCTTGAAGTCACTAGGTAGCAGGGGATGAACTTGAACTCCTGACCCTCCTGCCTCAACCTGCCAAGTGCTGGGATTACAACCGAGCACCACCATGCCTAGCTTCTCTACTTTTAGCAGAATCTCTGATTCTCTGTGTGTGTGTCTTAGGACTCGTGGCTCACAGAGAAGCACCCCACCCTCATCAGAGGATCAGGCCTGTGGGTTGGGTTCTTGGCCCCACTGTTAGTTCCTGTAGGAGCCTGGAGGGCTTCTCTTGTGTCTCGATTCTCCCTGGCTAGCTGACCGAGCTATCTGGCAGATCATCTCTGGGAACCTATCTCTGAGCTGCTGCAGGTCGGCCAGCCTGCAGTGTGGGATGTTGCCAGCTTTTCCAAAGCTCCTTACACCTTGTTGAAGATACACAAAGCACCTCAAGAAGTTGAGCCTCCTTCAAAGGCAGTCTTCAGGGACTGGAGTTATTTGTTTGCCGCCTTAGTGAACCCTGATGTCAGTGCCTCTTTTATAAAAGAAATGAGCTGGAGTTCTCGGGCTACAGAACCGGACAGACGGGAGACTTCTGCTTCCTTTCCCCTGAAGATTATCTCGGGGATGTCAAAAGTAATTTTTGTAGGCGGGCTGTTCTTTTACAAGAGATGTGTTTACAAAGCATGAAATTAACATCTTTGCACAGAGTCCAGGAATTCCTGATAACACGGTGACTGGGGTGACAGGTTTGTAGCTTCGGTGGTTATTAGTAAGGTCAGTGTTTCATGCAGTGATGCAGCTAGCAGACCCTGTCATCAAAGCCCTTAGCCAGACTAGAACTCAGGACTTCCTAAATGCAGGCTGGAGAGGGTCACCACACAGCACTCGACTTCTTACAGGACCTTTCCCAGACTGAATGACACGTGAGGAGCCACATATGCTATCATTTGAGGGGAGACAAAGCACAGGTGTGTTTAGATCAACAGTTGCACATTTCAATTGTGGTTTGAGATCTCCTTAGGTTCACAAAGCTAGGAAGAGAATGTTAAATTCTGTTAATAAAAATCTATTCAGAGAAGCATGTTGTATATAATTTTATATATAAGCTATGTAATTTTGTACACGAACCCGGGGCCTTGCACTTGCTAGGCAAGCGCTCTACCAACTGAGCTAAATCCCCAGCCCCGGTAAGATTTTATTTTTTTAAAATTGTGTACGTGGCACACTCCTAATCTGAGCACTCGGGAGGCAGAGGCAGGTGGATGTCTGTGAGTTCGAGGCCAGCCTGGGCTACAGAGCTAGTCCAGGACGGACTCCAAAGCTACAGAGAAACCCTGTCTCGAGAAAACCGACAACAACAACAAATGCTGTAAAGAGTATGAGATGTGGATTCCCGAGACCCAGATCCGGGTCTGTGGGAGAAAAGGCTCTCCCTAAAGGCCACACCCCTTTTAAGTTTGGATGCTTGAGATGTCCTCTGCTGCTAGGCAGGGGATCAAGTTTACAAAGTAAAGAGTTGGGACAATGAGGTGGTTCAGACTGACACCCTGAATTCAATCTCAGGAACCCACGTGGTGGAAGGAGAGAATGACTCCTACAAGGTGTCCTCTGACCTCAACATATGCGCCGCGCGCATGCATGCACGCACAGAGAGACAGAGAGACAGAGACAGAGAGACAGAGGGAGACAGAGACAGAGAGAATAAATACAATTTTAAAACAATTTGTAAAAGATTTTGTATGTATGTGTTTATGTGTATGAGTGTTCTGTCTGCATGTATGCCTGCATTCCAGAAGAGGGCGCCAGATCCCATTGTAGATGGTTGTGAGCCACCACGTGGTTGCTGGGAATTGAACTCGGGACCTCTGGAAGAGCAGCCAGTGTTCTTAACTGCTGAGCCATCTCTAACAAAAACAAATTTCTAGAAGAGTTGGAAGCCTTGCAGTCATGTGAACCTAGGCTCAAATCATTGCGGTATCTGTAGCATTGAGCAAATAATTTAACACTGGTTTTGTTTTGTTTTCTTTGTTTTTGTGACAGAGTTTCACAATGTACCCCTTACTGGCCTGGAATTTGCTTTATAGAGCAGGCTGACCTTGAACTCATAGAGATTCTCCTGCCTCTGCCTCCCCAGTGCTGGGATTAGACAAGTGCCACCGCACATGGTATCACGGTCTGTGACCTTGGCAATACTTTTTTTTTCTTTATTAAGAAACTTTTCATGCATTTTACATTACCAACCATAGATCCCCCTCTCATTCCCTCTCCTCCCACTCCCCCAGCCTTCCTCCACAGCCCACTCCTCATCCCCTCCTCCGAAAAAGTAAGGCCTCCCATGGGGAGTCAGCAAAGCCTGGTACGTTCAGTTGAGGCAGGTTCAAGCCGCTCCCCCCCCCCCATCAAGGCTGTGCAAGGTGTCCCACCACTGGCAGTGACTCCAGAAAGCCAGCTCATGCACCAGGAGTAGATCCTGAGGCAATACTTTTATCCTCCCCTTGGGGTTGTTTTGAGTGTAAAATGAGCTGATACACTAAGAACAGAATCCCAAGGATCAGTGTGTACTAAGCACTTGTTCATCCGTTTAATTCGTTTATTGAGCTGGTACTTACTGAGCACTTGCCTGGTATGTTATGTTGTTCAGTGTAGTCAGCGGAGTGTTCGTGAGAACCAGAGCTGCCCCTGCCCTTCTGAAGCCTGGGATCCAGACACAGATGGAGTCCTCGAGCAGTCACACCAAGTAAGCCCACTGTCTGATGTAGCGCTCTGATGTCAGGATCAAGCTGTGCAGGGAGCAGCCTAGACTGAGAAGTTGGAGGAAGATTTCCCAGAGGAACTGGCATCTGAGATGCAGTGTGGAGTTGGAACGGGGCAGGTGTGACAGGTGTCCGTGGTAGAGGAAACTTGTACAAAGGCCTCAGAGTAGGAGGGAGCAAGGTGTTATTTGAGGGACATAAAGTCCCTAGAGCTCTAAGACCAAGGGGAGGTGGGCAGAGGCCAGGCCTCCCAGAACTTTCTAAACCCAGTAAAGCGTTTGGCTTCATTTTAAGAGCGATGGGAAGCTACTGAAGGATTTTTTTTTTTTTTTAAGGCGCTTTTAAAATTATTAAGTTCAGTAAATGCTAGTTCCGTTGTTCTGTTCTGGGAACATTTGTACATCCTGGCATTTTTCTCTTAACTGGATGCTATAAACGCACCACTTTAAAAGCACATGCAATAGGGCTTTAAAAGAGCCATCTCTCCAGCCCTCTCTGGAGCTGAGCCTACATCAGAGCCTCAGGAAGGTGTTTGGTGGGCTATTAGATGATGGCGGGGGGGCATCAATAGGAGTCTCCTGGGGTTGTTTGTTTGGGACAGTCTCCTTCAGAACCACAATATGTCCGTGTAAGAGACAAGTATGATATCAAAGGCCATGGAACCAAAAGCAGCTTGAGTGAGGGCTGTGAGCAAATCCCCCTAAGTTGGCCGACCCTGTGCCTATCCTAGCTGTGTGGAGTTGGAACATCGATTCCACGCCCTCCTCTCTGAAGCAGGGAGGGTAATGTCAGTAGCTCCATCCTTTGGCTTGGCTCCACACAGATCCTGGTGCATTGAGAGCCCAGCAAATGCTACTAGCCCTCTGGGGGAGAAAGCCACCCTGCCTCATCTTCTGAATTTGAGGAGGTAGAAAGGGGGTGGCGGGTGGGGAGGGAACACTGAGGCCCTGGAGGCATGGGTGCAGCCCAGGCCAAGGAGAATGATGGCTAGGTCAGCACTACAGAGAGCAGCAACCAGGCTGCAGGAATTGGCTCTCCAGGGTCGGGGCATGAAGATGTCACTATTGCAGGCTGTTGCTTCTAGCCTCTGCTTTGGTGGAGACCACTTGCAGAGAGTCTTCCAGCATCCCGCTTTGGGCCTGAACTGGGCCAGTGCAGATGCTGAGAACTGAGAGAGCCTAATTCAAGTCACTTCCCCACCATGAAACATCCCACAGGGAGACGGGCTGACAGATAGGACAGGAGGCCCTCCTGTCCTGTGAGTGAGGCTAACAGGAGGCATTGTGCAGAGGCTGTGCTGCTGCTGCTGCTGGTGGTGGCTTGGGGGTGACAGTGGGTGATGGGTGGAAATGCTGGCAACTTCAGCAGTTAGAAAGGGAGAGAGAAAGGCCAGGAGCATGAAGTCCATGGGAAGACACGGAGCCTGGCTGAGTGCTCTCTGATGCCAAGCTCTGGGTCTGTGTCCTCACTATGGATTCTGGAAGTGTCCATAAGAAAAGAGTCATTTGTAGGGCCTGAGACTGGGGCTTAAGAATGGAGAGATTTATTTTCCTACTGTGTGCTTTTTAGCCTCTTTCTTATTTGACTCTCTCACAGCTTGTCTTTATTATTTCTATAATTGCAAATCAAATTACAGGGTTTGGCTTTCAAAAAAATTGCAATGAAGGGTTTGGATCAGACCATTGGTTTTCAAGCTTTCTTTTAAATCGTCTAAACACTTTCTGCATAATCTTACGTGAAAGCCTAATAAATGTGTAACCGAGAGGAAGCCAGAGCCCTTCATGCTGGGATGCCCCACCTCCTGGCCACAGCATCTCCACACATCTATTGCACAGTTAGGAAACAACAGGTTTCAGTGATTTCTTTTAGGCCTATTTGCCTCTTCAATTCAGTGCCTGCCCTAGACTCATCTTAGAGGCTGGGGTGCTCCAGCCCTGAGGATTGGCTGTGGCCTCCACTGTAGCCACAGACCTCCTTCCCTTGCAGGAATTGATAGCTGGTACCAGCTAAGTGTCGCTCACAATCTTGGGATGTGGGGAAACAGTCACTTTTGGATACTTCTCTTAGGCTGGTGTGTTGGCATCATGGTTTGTGTGTAAAATGCCCCCGGCAGTCTCACAGGTTTGAACATTGTTCCCCAGTCACTGGTGCTGTATTGGGAGACGGTGAAACCATTGAGAAGTGGGAGCCTGGTTGGAGGAGGTGGGTTGCTAGGGAGTTTATAGCCTGGCACCACTTCCTGCCCATCTCTGTCCCTGATGTCACCCAGATGGGAGCAAACAGCATCACATTCCTGCCACCACAGCCTCAAGCCACATAGTGGACTGTACCCTCATACTGTGATCCAGAATCCTAACTCCCTTAATTTGCTTCGGGTTCAGTTTTTGGCCACATCCATGGGAAAAGTTAGCAAATGCAAAGTGATAGAGAAGGGGCCGGCAGGCCTGAGGACCTAAGTTTGACACCTGGAGCCCGCATGAGAGACAACTGACTCCCACAGATTGTTCTCTGACCTCCACAAGCTCACTATAACATATGCACATGTGAGCATGCACACACACAAGCATGCATGCAGATGCCCTACAAATTAATTAAATCAAATGATAGAGAAATATTAAGAAGATGCCTCTACAGACATCCCAGACAGAAGCATTGATAAGCAAGATCCTCAAAGGACCGTGAAATGGGGAAGAGTGGCGACAAAACCCTTCACCTTGTCACGACGTGCCTGTGGCCACAGACTCCACTGCCTGTGCACACCACGAGCTTGGAGTCTGGGGAGGGGGAAATGCAGGCACCTGTTTCGTAGGTGAGGACCTTGGAATAGGGCTGTAGTCACGGTGCTCAATAAACATCACTGGTCATCACCATCATTATTGTCTTCGTCGACGTCGTCATCATCAGATGCTTAGGGGGCTCAGACAGCCGTCCTTGCCACATCTTCCTTGGTAGTTTTGGTAAGATTTTCATCTCCCAGGATTTCATTTATCTATACCTTAGAGGTGTTCTCCTGGCTCAGGAATTGCTAATTGGACTGCTGGACAGAATCTAACTATATACATGTTTGCTTATCCAGAGTCCTGTAAGAAGACTGGAAAAAAACAGACATTTGAGATTTCCAGCTTGCCTTTAAAAAAAAAGAGTATCTCAATTTTTCGGCCTTTGCTTGGTGACTGTGGGCTGGAACTGGGTGGCAGTTGCCCCCCACAGGCATGCAGACGTCTCTATGTGCTCCTCTCATACCTAGCCAACCTCCTCTTCACTTAGAGGGGTTCTGGAAGTTTGTGTCCTCATTCTAGACCTGGGCTTACTCCTTCCATGACTCAGTTGTGGTTTAAAAGTGAAATGTCCCCTGTGGGCTCCTGTATCTGAACACGTGGTCCCTGGTGGTACCCCTGGGGGAGGTTGTGGAACCTTTAGGAGATGGAGCCTGGCTGGAGGAAACACGTCACTGGAGGTGGGCTTTCTAGCCCGCAAGTTGTTCATGCTGCTTCCGGAGATGCCGTGTGATCTGCCAGCTTCCTGTTCCTGCCACTCTGTCTTCCCAGTCTCTGGAGCTGTGAGCCAAAATGAGCCGCTCCTCTCTTGAGCTGTGTTTGTCAGGGTATTTTATCACAGCACCAGAAAGGAAAGTAATACAATTAATTAATTAATTAAAAAGAAACAAATACATGTCTTTTCACCTCTTGGGACCAGCATCTGACCATCTATGAAGTGAGCAAGCTGAGCTTCCAGCCTTGGCTCTCTCTAGTCTCTGGGCAGTTTGTATGGTTTGTAAACGTTCTCCAGGGCCCTCTTACATCCAGGAAGTCTTAACAGGAACTCGCAAGCACATGGAGCTGAGTAAGAAGGATGGGTGTGGACCAGAGATGTTTTAGCAACACCTCTGAAAGGGTGATGTGCAGACACTCAGCGTGTGAGATAGATGTAGAGACTGAAGAAGAGCCTTCTGATGTCCTGACACCATGGGCATGAGTGGTAGGCTGCTGTTGAACAGATGTGGAGCACGCTCATGTGTTGGACTTTGTGCTGTGCAGGCCACACATTTGCTCCAGTTACTATTAGTACTCAACAAATTGCCCTAAAACTTGAGGGCTTGGAGCTGGGGAGGTGGCTAAATTGCCCATTGATGGCTTGGAGCTGGAGAGGTGGCTTAGCGGTTAAGCTAAGGTTCCACAGAACCTGAATTTGATTCTCAGCACCCACGTCGGCTCACACCACCTATTACCCCAGTTCCAGGAGTTAGCCTCCACAAGCGTCAAGCACACACATGGTACACAGATACGGCATTTGCCCTGCCAAATCCTATTGGCTGGGACATGCACAAGATCTGCTCATGTTTAAAAGGAAGGAGCCCATCTCTTGGTGGGCTCGTGGGAGGTTCTAGAAGAAAACTTAAGGTGGAAAGTTTTGTTAGCAGCTGGTTTGGGAAAACAGAATAGAAAACAAAATGTCATTGAGAGGTATAATTGTCTTCTGTGACCCTATTAGATTGCCGCACACTTAAAAGCCGGGAACCCTATAGGTCTTGACTAAAATGGGCTTGACAGGTTTTTCTCACAAGATCGAAATCAAGATGTCAGCCAGCCCAGGCTCATTAGTGGAAGGAAACTCTGGGGTAAGAGTCTGATCCCGACTGTTTCAGTGACAGAGTTAAGACCTTGTGGGGGTAGGATGGAAGCCTCCTTGTCATTACAGGCTATCTGATGGGACTGGTCTCTGCTCCTAGGGCCATCCACACATGGTCTTCTCACACACACCCCACTTCCCCGGGGGCATGTCTCCTAGCTGATCAAACCCATGTTCACCGTGAAGGTTAGTCATCCAGATGGTCTCACCTTCTGCTTGCCTCTCACACTTTCCCAGTGTCTTGGGTCGGGCAGAGGAAGTAACAGGTGGGCGGAAGAGTATGAGTCTCTGGAGCTTAGGCGGAGCCTCATTCTGCCCCCCTTGTTTTGGCCAAAGCAAAGCAGGAAGCCAATCCAGCTTCCAGAAGTGGGGAGTGATAGTTTTAGTGGAAGGAGCCATATGCCATCTCTTTGCAAGGACCTTGAGAGGTGGATACAGAGAGGGATGGAAGGTCAGGGCCACTTCCAGCCAGTCTACCACAGCAATGTGCTCGATCTAACTGAATTATCTAGAATAACTTCCAGTACCTCAGACTAAGTCAAGGGTTTGGTCAGGGCACATGAGAAACTGTGAATATGACATTGTCTTTTTTTTTTTTTTTTTTTTAAGATGATTTCTCTGTGTAACGGGCTTGGCTGTCCTGGAACTGTCTCTGTAGACCAGGCTGACCTCGAACCTGCCTCTGCTTCCTGAGTGCTGGGATCAAAGGCGTGCACCACCACCACCACCCAGACTGTGACATTGTTAATGGATCACATACCCCAGGCTTGTGGGACAACCTCATTTACTTTTCTATGTGGTACCCTATCCACTCCCATTCTACCCATTCTTCAGGGCCTAGCCCAGGAGCCCTCTGCCAGCTGCACCGAGAGCCATTCTGCGGTCACAACCCAGTAGAAGTTTCCAGACTAGAATGATTTTATAGTCATTCATAGGCCTGTATCATAGACAGAAACCATTGCCTTTAAAAACAAAAACAAACAAACAAACAAAAACAAATAAAACAAAACGACGCAAAAAGTAGTTGCACAATTAACACATATTGGATGGATGATGGAGGGATAGATGATGGATGGATGGATGGGGATGGATGGGAATGGATAGATGGATGGATGGATATGGATGGATGGATGGGTGGGTGGATGGGGATGGATGGGGATGGATGGATGGATGGATGGATATGGATGGATGGATGGGTGGGTGGATGGATGGATGGGGATGGATGGGTGGGTGGATGGATGGGGATGGATGGGTGGGTGGGTGGGTGGGTGGATGGATGGATGGATGGACAGATGGATCTTTGGATCGGCGGGGTGGATGGATGGTTGAGGAGATGGCTATAGGTTCTTCAAAAGTTGTTACCATAAACTTCATTTTCCTCCTGCCAAGTTACTGAGATTTAGTAGATTTTTTGTGTGTGTGTCTACAAGCTTTTCTTTGATGGTGTTTTTGTTGTGTTTTGCTTTTCTAAGATAAAGTCTGCATACATAGCCCTGGCTGGCCTCAAGTTCACCATCCTCCCTGAGGCTACAGGCGCCAGCCACCACTCTTAGCATCTGAATACTTAGAAGAAACAAAGCGGGGAATCAAAAACCCAGCCTTGCATTGTGTGGGGGGGAGCCATGCTGTGTTCTTTCTCAATAACCCTGTAATTATTAGCAGAAAAATGAAGTCCCCAAGTTTCCTGCTGGCTATATTAATCACACTACTCAGAGGCTGGGGGTGAGTGGGACTTCTATTCAGATAAATTTTTTGAAATGCTGTATTAAATAAACAGGCAACTTCCCTTTCCGTGGGACTTCAAAGAGCCAGCTTTATTGTGGGAGGCCAGCTCCCACCTTTTAAAGGGTTCCTATGAGGAGGAGAGAGGGATAAGAAAACATCAGATAGAGAAACCTAGAGGACAAGGGGGGAAACAGAAACACAGGATTGCTTCGGGAAGAACTGGGTCAAAACCCAACGGCCCCATCTAGCTCTTCAAAAGGGCTTTTTATAACAATGCCAAGGGGTGGGGCAAAAGACCTCCCCCTCGCTAGATCAAAGCACCCTGCACAGCCAAGTGTAGACCCTTCCAAACACCTGGTAATCACACCTGTGGTCAAATCATCCCTGTATGCAGCCCTGCTGGGTAAAGCAAACTCAGATTCTCTAAGTTCTCACTAGGAAACCTTTGTGGGTCTCTACAATTTATTTAACGTGTGATTGTGTGAACATGAGTGTGCATGTGGGGTGGAAGTGTGTATGTATGTGGAAGCCAGAGGCCAACCTTGGGTGGTATTCCTCAGGCACTGTCCTATCCATATTGCTCTTTTGAGATGGGGTCTCAAAACAATCTCTCACTGGCCTGGTACTTGCTGAGTAGGTTGGCCAGCCCATGAGCACCAGGGCCCCACCTGTTTGTGCCTCCCCAGTGTTGGAGTTACAAGCTCAGGACACAGTGGCTTTTTTATGTGGCTTCTGTGGATTGAACTCGGGTCCCCCTGTTTGCCAGGTAGACACTTTACCAACTGAGCTATTTCCCGGTCCTCAAAGAACCCTTACTGCGCTAACATACATTATGGTGTGTGGATATGTAAGCAATGAAAACTAGGATGCAGAAGAGGGAGGTGGCATGTCGTTTTACTCCCACCCATTCGCAAGTATGTAATTAATTCTTGGCTTTAAATAGGTTCCCAGTGCTATCTGTTATCACCATGCCCCCACCTTCCCCCAAACACCCCCTCCTCCCTCTCTTCACTCCACAGTAATACCTCTGTTCTTTCTTTTACTGGATTTATCTCCTAGGTACTTACAGAAGTAGAACCACACAGTACACATCCTTCTGTCCGTGGCTTAGCTCACTATGCATTAATGTTTTCCAGGTCTGTCTATGTTGTAGTAGCTAGCAAACGTCCGTCTCTTCTACAGCGGGATGGTGTTGTGTCTGGGCCATGACTTACTTAGATGACAGACACGACTTGAGTTGTGTCTTTGGGCAGTTGTGACCAGTGCTGCAGTGAACACCGGAGTCCCGGGTCTGTGTCTCTCCTTCCATGACTCTAGGTGAGGCATCACTGGGTCGTGTGGTGGCTCTTTTTAACCTCCTGAGAAACCTCTAACCTCGTCTGCAGTAACTGTGCCCCCACTGCATTCCCCCCAATGCTCACGTGGGCTCCAGTTTCTCTGCGCATCCTGCCAGCACTTGTTTTCTGTGTATTCAGTTACACTCTCCTGCTGAGTAGTAAATGATGCTTCACGGTAGGGTCGAGTCCTAGTTCCCTAATGACCAGTGCCTGGAGTTCCGAGTGTTCTTTGTGCACTCTGAATATGAGTCCTTCACCAGGTACACTTTGCAGATATATTCTAGTCCACATCTTGTGCCTTGAAGAACCAAAGATACAGTTGTAATGAATTCCAATTCAGCAAAATTTACATTGTGTCTTATTTAAGAAACATTTGTGTCCGGCACGGTGGTGCTCTGTCTCCCAGCACTCGGGAGGCAGAGTCTGGCAGATCTCTGTGAATCCAAGGCCAGCCTGGTCTACAGAGTGAGTTCCAGGACAGTCAGCACTACGTAATAGGGAGAGCCTGTCTCAAAATAAAAAATAAAAATAAAAATAAACCAAACAACAATGACAAAAAAAGAAAAAGAAAGAAACATTTGCCTATGGACTGGGGAGACTACTCAATGGTTAGAGCACTTCTCTCCCCAACCCCCCAGCATAAGCCTGGACTCTCCCCAGAACCCACATAAATGTCAGGGGGGTATGTGTGGTGGCCCACCTGTGATTCCAGCCTCGGAAGGTGGAGACAGATGATCCCCAGCACAAGCTGGCTATGAACTAGCCCTATCAGCGAGCTCTGGGTTTGATTGAGAGACCCTGCTTCAATGAAAAAGGTGGAAAAGCCATAGAGGATGATTCCAGATGCCAACCTTGGGCCTCCACATGCATGCACACTAACATGCATGTGCTCACACACATGTTAACTCATATACATTCATATGAAAATGGGGGGAAAAAGGAAGGGAGGAAGGAAGGAAAGAAGGGAGATAGATTTGCCTAAATAAATTCCCACATGCTCTTTCCTTATGTTCAGTTCCAGTCTCTTTTGTGTGTGTTTAGAGTTAGGGTTGAACTTGGCCAATCTGTCTGTGCTCTGTACTTCTATATGAAAATGAAAGCAGCCCCAGAGGAAAGACAGAACCTCTACCACCAGCCTCCAGGGTTAGGATACAGACAGGAAGCTGGACTGGCCATGGAGGAGGCAGGTGTTAGAGATGGAGGAGGCAGGTGTTAGAGTTCAAAGCCCATGCCATCTTTTAGAAAGCACCTTCTGGTGAGGTGAGCCCTCTGTCTTTAGAGTTGTGCAGCCCACTAAACTGACCTGAGGCCATTGAATCGGAGGACAAAGTTAATCCTCAGAGCCCTTTATGGTATTAAATCCTTGTGACTATGTTAGGCATGTCTAATCCCTACGTGACCTTCCCTGCGTCCAGAAAAAAATAAAACAAAGGCATATCTGCCCATTCATTCATGAGTGAAAAATAGAGCTGCTTTTTTGGAGCTCACATTTTTGGGGAGACAGGCACTTCATCAGATGAGTCTCAAAGGATGAGTGCCCAAAGGAACATGAAATGTGGAACCCTGAGGGTGCTCTGGAATGCCAGGGCAGCTTGCCTGAAGCTTTCCTCCTGGACCAGGGGGATGCCAAGGGTGTCCAGGAGATGGCGTCTCAACTCCCACTTGGTACTTGATTCCGAGACTCTATGGGGGGGGATGATACTGGTGAGGTTCAGTTGCGTTCTTAGACCACTTGGTTCTGGTTAAAATAAAAACAAAACAAAGCAAAACAAAACACATTTTCTCCAAATTAGATGGTCTGAGGTAGTCAGCCTCACTTGAGTCTTACTTGTGAGGGCTAGAATAAGAGCGGCCCTCAGTTTGGAAAAGGAAACATCTCCTCTAGGTGAAAACAGTCACCTCCATCCCGGTGTCTCTCATAGGAGGAGACTGATCAAAGTATGTGGGTTTCGGGTTTCGGGTCTCGGCACTTTATTCCTGACCTCAGCTCTAGCTCACTCCTTGCTCAGAGAGGTCCAGACCTCCTCCTACTGTGTGGCTCACGTCTGCCACTTGAACCTTGTTCATTCCCACCAGTTGGATCCCACCTGCATTGCTCCCAGGCAGATCCCTCTCCATCTTTCCACACCCCTCCCAAAGTCTCCTCTGTAGGAATCCTTCTCCAGTCATCTGGGTGGAACACTAATATTTTTTATTCTTCTAAACAGCTATAGATTTTATCTGTGCCCTTTGAGGCAATACACTTATAGTGATGTGCGGTTTTTTTTTTTTTCCTTATGCCATCTTGTTTGTTGAGCCTGTGAACTGTCTTATTTATCTATTTGTGTAACTACTTTTCTCATTGCTATGACAACATACATCACCAGAAGCAACTCACAGAAGGAAGATGCAGTCTTGTTTTTTTTGGGGGGTGTGCATGTGTCTGTCTGCGTGTAGTCAGCGTGTCATGTACATGTCTAGCTCCTGTGGCAGCCAGCAGAGGGCGTCAGATTCCCCGGAGCTGTAGTTACAGGTGGTTGGGAGCTGCCGTGTGGGTTCTGGGAATAGAAACCAGGTCCTTTGAAAGGGCGGCTAGTGCTCTCGGCCACTGAACCGTCTCTCCAGCCCCAGGAAGGGCTTGTATTAATTAGTGGTTTAAGAAAGGTTAGAGCCCATCATGTCAGGGATGGCACGGTGGCAGGAGCTGAGTGAGTGTGAAAGCACGGGGTCCACAGCCAGGAAGCAGAGAGAGATGAATGCGGGTGTGCAGTTCATTCCCCTTTGCATCCAGTGTGGGACCCTAAACCACAGGGATGGTACCATCCTATCAGGGTGTACTTTCCTTCCTGGGTTACACCTTTCTGGCAGTGCCTCTCAGACATTCCCAAAGGAGTGTCTCCTGGGTCTTCTAGTGCTGTGAAGAGACACCATGACCACAGCAACTCTTATAAAAGAAAGCATTTATCTGGGGGCTTGCTAATGGTTTCAGAGGGTCAGTCCATGATCACCATGGTGAGAAACAGACCAATGTGGCATTGGAGCACTAGATGAAAGCTTTACATCCTGATCTGCAGGCAGAGAGACACTGGGCCTGACAAGGGGTTTTGAAACCCCAGAGCACACCCTAGTGACACACCTCCTCCCACAAAGCTATACCTACTCTAACAAGGCCACACCTCTCAGAGAGTTCCACTAACTGGGGACCAGGCATTCAAACATACGAGCCTATGGGGGCCATTCTCATTCCCACCACCACACCCTGTGTAAGGCAATTCTGTGCAATTGGCTAAATAAGTTCTACCTGATCCATTCTGACCTTGAAAAGGATGCTCTGTGTGTGTGTCTGTCTGTCTGTCTGTATCTATGTCTGTGTGTCATGCGTACGCACAAGAGGGCTGTCTGAGTTAAGGTTTCTATTGCTGTGAAGAGGCACCATGACCATGGCAACTCTTATAAAGGACAAGTATTTAATTGGGGTGGCTTACATTTTCAGAGGTTCAGTCCATTATCATCATGGTGCTCCATGGTGACATGCAGGCAGACATGGTGCTGGAGAAGGAGCTGAGGGTCTTACATCTTGACCAGCAGGCAACAGGAAGTTGTCTGCAACACTAGGTGTGGCTTGAGCATCTATGAGACCTCAAAGTTCGCCTCCCCAGTGACACACTTCCTCCAACAAAGCCGCACCTCCTAGTAATACCACTCCCTGAGCTTATGGGTGCTGTGGATATCGCTCTGTGTAAATAAAGTTCTGATTGGCCAGTGGCCAGGCAGGAAGTATAGGGGAGACAAGAGAGAAAAGAATTCTGGGAAGTAGAAGGCTGGGGAGACACCGCCAGCCGCCGCCATGGGAAGCAACATGTAAAGACACTGGTAAGCCACAAGCCATGTGGCAAAGTATAGATAAGCAGAAATGGGTTAATTTAAGATAGAAAAAGTGGATAACAAGAAGCCTGCCACAGCCATACAGTTTGTAAACAATGTAAGTTTCTGTGTGCTTTCTTGGTTGGGTCTGAGCGACTGTGGGACTGGCGGGTGAGAGAGATTTGTCCTGACTGGGCCAGGCAGGAAAACTCTAACTACATATGGGGGCCAGTTTACATTTAAACTACCACAAGGGCTGTTAGAATAATCTACTTCATATTTGCCATCTACGAGTGCATGTGATCCTAAAGCAAAATCTGAAGGATGGTTTGGGAGGCTGGAGAATCACCCCAGCATCTGCAGTAAAGTCTCCCCTAATATATCCTGAGACCTGGCTGAAGCCCAGACCCTCTCCATTTCCTTCTCAGCCCTCCTGTGGTTTTGGGGACCCTGGCCAGCTGGGCCAGAGGTTCATCACCCTCGCTGACAGGCGCTGCCAAGTCTGCAGTCTCAGGAGTGGAGTGTGCGGTTTGACCCATCTTTCTTCTCCAGCAGAATGCAGTTGGCTTTGTTTCACTGTTCTGTCTCTTCAGAGGCTGCCAGACACACTACCTGGTGATTAAACCAAGATTAAGATTCCATTTGGATGAGTGAGTGAGTGGCAGTGGGGGACCATGATTGATTCCTCTGGAATGTTGACTCAGAGCACACGGGTTCCAGATGCAGTCACTCCAAGCACGGCCCCCTGCATTTGCAGTTTGCTGTCTAAAGGGCTTTCCAGACATTCTGCCAGCCTCCCCAGCTACCTTACATCCTCACTGCACCCCTTCCCTTTGTCTTCATCTCCTGTGGCAAGGGGACATTCTGGAAGCCAGGGGAAGGAAAAGTATCAGAAGATGATTGCAAACCAATAAATAAATAAATAAAAATAAAATGATCTCGCCAGACGGTGGTGGCACACACCTTTAATCCCAGCACTCGGGAGGCAGAGGCAGGCGGATCTCTGTGAGTTCGAGGCCAGCCTGGCATCTAAAGCGAGTTCCAGAAAAGGCGCAAAGCTACACAGAGAAACCATGTCTCGAAAAACCAAAAATAAAATAAGATAAAATGATCTCAACTTTCAGAAACACAACCTCTGGGTGTGCAGTGTAACAGAAACAATCAAGTACCTCTGGGTTGAAAGTCTTGGCATGATCTTTTACATAATAGTGTATGATCAGTGTTACTTGAGTGTTGTGTGTTTGGAGCTAGAGGGTGGCTCAGTGGGTAAAGCACTTGCTTTGCGAGTGGGACACCCTGATTGTGAATTCCCAGGGCTCTTGTAAAAGCAGGAGTCTCTCATCCTGCCGCCACCTCCCGGCCTAACACTCACTCCTGAGGCTCTGTCCTAGGTGTAGCCATTAGCCAGCCACCTGCAGTTCCAGGGCACCAGAAAGGGGTTTGAATTGACGTGAAGCCAAGAGTTCAAAGACTTAATCCAAAAAACAAAAACAAAAAAACAAAACAAACAAACAAACAAAAGAGTAAAATACCACCAGGTGGTGGTGGCCCGGGCCTTTAATCCCAGCACCCGGGAGGCAGAGGCAAGTGGATCTCTGTGAGTTTGAGGCCAGCCTGGGCTACAGAGTGAGACAGGACAGCCAGGGCTACACAGAGAAACCCTGTCTTGGGAGGGGGAAAAAACACAAATAAATGAATAAATGCCATAATTACATTTTGCATTGATTGCATGTTGAAATGCTAATGTTTTAGAGATAGTGAATTGGATTCAGTTATCTATTTTGGGCCTGTTGAGGTGGCTTAGCAGTTAAGAGTGTGCACTGGTCTTGCAGAGGACCTACGTTCAGTTCCTAACACTTACAGGCTAGCAGCTCACAGCCACTGCTAACTCCAGCTCCAGGGGATCCGACCCCGACGCCCTCTTCTAGCCTCCCACAGACATACTCACAGACAGACAGACACATATATACATAATTAAAAATTAAATACATCTTTAAAAAAACAAAAAACATGTTACTAAATCTAAGCTCATGCCTTTGTTTGTTCCTCAGGAGTGCTGAGGGCTGAACCCAGGGCTTCTTGAATGCTAAGCTAGCACTCCACCGTTGAACTACACCCCTTAGCCTCTACTTTGTCTTGTTGTGTTGTGTTTTGTTGTGTTGAGTGACAGTGTCTCACAGTGTATGCCAAGCTAGCCCAGAACTCACGGCCTTCCTGCCTCTGCCTCGCAGGGTTACAGGGGTGCACCACCACACCCAGCCTCCTTTTCTTTCTTCAGCGTGGAAAGCAGCTGGCTTCCCATGTCTGCTCCACAAGTCCTTTCTGCTGGGCAGCATCACACTTGGCACTTTCTCCCATGGGTGAAAAGATAAGCCTGTCTTTTCTTCCTTCCCTGGGCAGCGAGTTCCCAGCGGGTGGCGGTGAGCTTCTGTGTCCCTCTGGCTTCTGCCCATCTCGGGGGTCACATGGCAGGCACTCAGAAAGATACTGGGAGGACTGGACAGGTGGTAGCGCCCCCTTCAGGCACTGTAGCGCCTGGACCTTTGTGACTGCCCGTGCTTCCTTTTTTTTTCTCCCTTTTCGCGGCTTCTCTTTATTTTCTTTTTTCCTTTTTTTTTTTTTTTTTTTAAGGACTTACACGGCCGACCGAAGAAGCCGTTTTTCTTGGAGGATAAAGAAAAACTGAAGGACTGGCATGACCAGGAGGCTATCAGGAGGGACGCACAGCGAGTAGGTATGGCGGGGAGGGCTGAGTGTGGGCATTGCGAGCATGTGCAGCCGCGGGTATGTGCGGGCGAGTTGTGTGTGTCTGAGGGGCATCTGGACCTCTTGTTCATTTCCTGCCTGCCACCGTCCTCCCTACTTCCTGTCCCCACCTTTCACCTGTTCGGACCTCCCCTCTCAGCATCAGACCCACTGTCTTCCGGTTTGCCCCGCCACCTTGGTATTAGCACGTGGCCGTGTCTCACGCAGGTGCCGTACTGAAGTAACGGGAAGTGATTTAGGGGTGACACAGGTTGAACCCAGAGCAGGTTCCACCCTCGGCAACCTGATCAGCCTTTTACGGCCCACTGAATAAGAGATACCTGTTCCTCAGAGATACGGTGTCATCTGCCTGCCGTCACACGGGGAGAGCAAGGCCAACCTGGGTCTCGAACCCAGGTCTGGAAGGCAGAGCCAGCACCTCATCAGCCCCAGAATTGGCTGTTTGGGCCTCAGCTCCAGTTTCCTGCTGCTGATAGGGCTTTGTCACCTTCCTTGTGAGGCTGGCAGGTAGGGGAAGGGCCAGCATAAGGAGGTACAGAGACTGTGCGGAGACTCTTCTCTGCAGAGTGCAGGCAGAGGTCAGGAGAGCAGCCCCAGTGCCAGCTGCCAGCGTAAGGGGCCCCCGATGAAATCCACCCTTCCTGAGCCTCCGTCCTCCCCGCCTGTGGGTGAGCACATGCGGTCTGCTCGGGCCGCCTCAGAAGGCTGTTGGGAGGGTGTGGAGTGAGGCGATGGATGTGAGGTCGCTTTTGCTTCAGTGGAAAGTGGATCCAGCAGCCTGAGGGATTGACATGGTGTGTGGTGACCTGGGTTAAAGGTGTCCCTTCTAAATTATTTATGCCCAAACCAACTCGCTACGCAGCTCAGAAGAGAACGGGCGTTAATAACCTAGCCGGTGCCCAGGGCATCCCCAGTCCCGACACCCAGCCCTCTACTCTGTGTGCCAGGAATGTTAGATGCGTGGAGAAGGATCCTTCTTAAATTAAGAAAGGAAACATCTGCAGAGAGCCAGCTGGCCAGACAATTGTGCCTGAATTATTAGAATATCGGGCTGGCTAGCAAGAGAAAAAAAGAACAGCAGGGAAATTAAGAAAAATAAATGACTGTTTACTTCCTCGATTGTTGAAATAAAATTATACATAAGTATGAAAGAGTAAATATTTTTAAAAAATAATTTATAATTGCCTAATTATGAGAAAGAAAAAGCGAATGATGAGACTGAGGAGTTCCACCCCAAGTGTCCTCCTCACCCGTCACAGTGGACCTTGTCTGAGGAGAGGACAGAAACTGAGGCCTTGCCAGGATGCCATGCTGACTGGCCTTGGTTCCCTCTCCTCTGCTCCACCTCTGGGCCTGATCCTGTGTGGCCCCGCCCCCCCAGCCTCCGTCCCCGCCCCCATGTGGATTTCCTGGTTCCTTGCTCCAAATGTGAGTTCAAGCCTCTTTCTGCCTGTGCACCACCACAGCATCCGTGTCCTCGGTCATGTGATACCCAGAGGGCAGTTGGCCTTACACTGCTGTGACTGCCTCTTGGATACTCAGCAGTGCAGACCCTCGAGCTGCTTGTATCAGCTCTCGGTCACCAGAAGCCCGTGGGCACCCCGGAGAACGCGCTCGCGGGGCACCGGAGGCCCTTCTCAGACACATTGCACACAGACTGCCAATCGTTTGTCCCCTGAATCTATGACTCGCAATAGAACTTTCCAAGCAGACCTGCCTGAGTAGATAAGGCAGCCCTCGATTTACCTCCTGACTTCAAAGAGAAGTCAAGGCATCTTTTATCATCGTAGCGTTTTTAAAAGTCGTTTATTTATTATTATATACAGCCGTACTGAGGACCCAACCCCAACCCGGCAGCTCAGAGGTGCTAGGCAAGCGCTCTGCCGCTAAGCTACAGGCTAGCCCCTTGTTTATGGCAATTTTGATTTACTGAGACCGTTTGCCTCGCTTAGATGGGAATCAGATCGCCTCAAGTTTATCTGGTGCTTTACAGTTTACAGAAAGTGTTCACTTGGGTGGCCTCTCTCAATTGAATCCCCGAGACATGCTGCTGATATCAGAGAGAGCCAGGGTTTATCAGTCAGAGAAGGTAGACCTGCCTCCTGTGGAGGGGGGCTCGGTGGGCAGGGCTTCCGGCTCTGGAGGGAGTACAGGGAGCATGGGCTTTGGCCCTCACAGCTGGTTCTGTAATCTTGTATGAGTTTCAATATGGGTGTAGTACAGAACAGGACCCGGCTGAGTGAATGATGGTACCCTCCCCCGCTCCTCACTGCTCCCTGAACAGTTTGGGGGGGTGTTTGGGTGATGTTAATCTTGATTGTTGAGGGCTGGGGAGATGGATCTTCGGTTAAGAGCATTTGCTGCTCTTCCAGATGTCAGGCAGCTGACAACTGCCAGTAACTCCAGCTCCAGGGGATCTGATGCCCTCTTCTGGCCTTCACAGGCACTGCGCGCGCACACACACACACACACACACACACACACACACACACAAACACATTCTCTCTCTTCAAAATTTCTTTTTAGATTTATTTTTTTCATTTTATGTGTATGAGTGTTTTGCCTCTCGCTCGCTCGCTCTCTCTCTCTCGCTCGCTCGCTCTCTCTGTGTGTGTGTGTGTGTGTGTGTGTGTGTGTGTCCTACCACGGGTGTGCCTGGTGCCTGAGGAGTTCGGAAGAGAGAGATCCCCTGGAACTAGAGTTGTGGGTGGCTGTAAACCATGGGTGCTGGCACCTGAACGCAGCTCCTCTATGAGAAAGCGCTCTTAACTGCTGACCCATCTCTCTAGCCCCCACATAATTTTTAAAAATAGAAGAAAACTTTTTCTTTTAATTTATGGTTGTCTACTTTTTTTTTACTTGAGCAGTGCCTGGAAGATGAATGGATCTCACTCTGGGTCTGTCTGAGAGAGCCTCTCCAGAGATAAGCAGATCTTTGGAGCGCTGGCCTGGTGAATAGAGGTTACAGGGAGAAAGATGGGCACTGAGCTTAGGGGAAAGGCACCAAGATGAACTGTTCTTCAAGAGAAGAGATGTATTACTGTCAAAGATGGCCCAGTGGGGGCCTGAAGAGGGTCTTCAGTCTCACAAAGAGCAGTGTCTATCCTTAAAGGTTTCCTTGCACAGCATGGAAGCAGGCTTAGTTAATATATGATCTAGTGGTAGTCCACCGTGCATGCCTGTAGTCAGGCTGTCTCTGGTGTCCAGATAGATGGCAGAGGGAGCGAGCAGATTTGGCTTCTTGTCAGAGCAGTGAATGGCCTGCTCACTTTCTAAAGAAACCCTTGGAAGAGAGAGGGGCTTCTGGAAGGTGTGGCTGGGTCTTGTGAAGCCCACCAGAACGGCCCCAGAAGGGCTTGGGACCCAATGATGAAGCTGATACGGTGACAGTTTGGAAGGAGACAGAAGTAGGAGGTGGGGTCTCTGTGAAGAAAATAGACCAGTGGGAGAGTGCCCTTGGGGCTGAATCTCACCCTGGCACCTCTCCCTGTATTCCCTCTCTCTTGTTTTCTGTGTCCCCTGAGCCTCTTCCATGCACACACACACACACACACACACACACACACACACACACACCACACACACACACACACACACACACACACACACCACACACACACACACACACACACACACACCACACACACACCGTTGCCTCTGCTTTCTGGTTCACAACAGGCACAGGTGCACAGAGCCATATGACGATGGACACAACCCCCTGAACAAATCCTTCCCCCATTAAGTTGCATTTCTCAGGTCCTTGGTCACAGTAATACAGAAGTAACTGATATGCCCCGTGACCAGGTATAAGATCAAGTACAACATTTAGACGCATTTATTTTATTTTACATGTGCGAGTGTTTTGCCAGCGTGTAAGTCTGTGTTCCGCACGTGTGCAGTGCCCAAGGAGGCCGTAAGAGGACATCTGATCCCTGGAACTGGAGTTGCAGGTGGTTGTGAGCCACAACATAAGTGCTAGGACTCAAATCTGAGTTCTCTGCAGGAGTAACCAATGCTCCTAAGCACGGAGCCACCTCTCCAGCCTCACGCCTAAGGCTCTGTCTGCCGCCCAGTCATTCTCTCCCCAATCTCTACCCTTGTAGCTGTCAGGTAAACCAGCAACACTGAATTTGCTCTCTGTCCCTAGGACATGGAGAACAGGGGAAGCCTTACCCCATGACCGATGCCGAGAGAGTGGACCAGGCATACCGAGAAAATGGATTTAACATCTACGTCAGTGATAAAATCTCCCTGAATCGCTCTCTCCCGGACATCCGGCACATAAAGTGAGTGTCACACGTCTTGTCTCCTGCTGCCTAAGGATTTTTCCCATTGCTCTGGGTTGTGAGTTCAGTTACAGGAACTGCCGCCGCCGGCCTCCTGTGGAACAGAGGCCCTGAAGAGGCTCCAGTTACCAAACCCTCTATAATTTGGGGCTGATGTGGCCAGGGATGGTGCTGTCTGACCGTCTGTTCCTTCACGGGGGGGGGGGGGTAGGAGCCAGCAAGTCTCAGTCTCCCGAACATCGGGCATCAGTTCCCCTGGGAATTCGTTATACATGCTAGAGTGGGGGGAGGGGGAGGCGTGTTGCCATAACACATGTGTGGAGGTCAGAGGACAACCTCTGGTGTAGGTCCTTACCTCCTTCTACCTTGTTTGAGGCAGGGTCCGTTTGTTGTTCACTCTGTATACACTGTATACAGCAGGCTAGCTGCTGCCAGCTCCTAAGGAACCCCCCTCCCCCCTCCCAACTCCCTGTAAGAGTGTTGGGATTCTAGCCGGTTCACCACTGTGTCTGGCTTGATGTGGGTTCTACCACTTCAAACCCTGGTCCCCAGGCTTGCTCCACAAGTGCTCTACCCCCTGGGCCATCTCTCTAGCCCAGCCCTTCACTCCAGTTAACGGTATCAAAGCCCTGGAGGCCGTCAGCTGTCAGTGCCCCCAGAAGCCCTGGAGGCGACTCTGATGCAGCCAGCCACCAGGTAGAAGAGGAAGCCACATGGCTGGGAAGCCTCACTTAGAAGACAGGCTTCCCTGCAGGACAAGTGCCCGGTTTTGCAGTGAGGTCTCTTGCCTGTCCCCACAGAGGGGACAGAAAAGGGACCCAGAGTGGTTGCCTGTGGGACTTACTGTGTCATGGTCTTCGGTAACGCCCTAGAATCTTCCATTGACATATGAGAGTGTTGTTCAGCCACACTGGTGTTGCTGGGTTCAGAACGGTGTGCTGACACTGCGGGTCAGCACACCAATCCCCGTGCCCAACATCCGGAGCACTGATTGTCGTTAACTGTAAAAAACTTCCACCGAGTGCCCCAACCTTACACCGTCACAAGCTCCTGGGAAGCAACATAATGGCTCATCGCTCACTATTCTCCTGGTGTGGGCCTTCAACTCTCTGTCCTCCTGCCTCAGCCTTCCACATAGCTGGGATGGCAGCCCTTTACGTCAGGCCCAGCTCACATAACTCATACATGCTGCACTGACGGTGAGGAGGAATGGACTACCTAGGGGATGTTTTTATATGATTATAGAATAAGGAAATCTGAACAGTCCAGAGTTGGAAACAGTGTCTTCCTGATTGGCTTCCTTTCCTTTCGTTTTTGTTGTTGTTGTTGTTGTTGTTGTTGTTCTTGTTTTTAAAAGATGTTATGTGTATGTATGTGAGGGTCCATATGCCACAACATGCCTGTTCCACCACGTGGGTTCCTGGGATCGAACTCAGGCTTGACAGCAATCCCCTTCATCTGCTGAGCCATCTCTGCAGGTTTTCATTCTTAATTTGAGTATTTTTTTTCTTCCACATTAGAAATGTTGCCCCGAAATGTATCCACAGCTTGATGGGGATTGGGAGTGGGTGGGTGGGTGGGGTTCTGTGCTCAGGAGGCCTCTGGCGCCTCAGTTAGCGGCCTGTCCACCCTACTAGCCTCCTGATGGTTAATGTTGAGTACCTCTAACACCTGCTTTCTACAGTTTCACCAAGTGGAAGCTGGATTTCCAGCAGTCGGCAGACAGACACCTTGAAGACCTCCTCTGTCCCCAGAGAGGCGACTCTCCTGCGGTTTGACAGTGGGAGCACATAAGTAAATTAGAACGCTTGGGCAGCCTGCTGCCTTCAGTTTCTTTTGGCTTAAACAACTTCTCAGGCAGAGCAGGGATTCCTGTTTGCCTTTTATCCATTCAAACTAAATTTTGGCAAGGGCAGGATGGAGGGAGCTGTTGGTTTGTATCGGGCGCCTTTACTCACACCAGAAGCTACTCTGCAGACACACATCCACGGAGGGCAGGAGCTAGGCAGTTTGGCCCCAAGTTGCTGGGCCGGCATGTGGGAGGTGACCAGCTGGCTCTGAGCAGGCCTGCCCTCTGCACCGACCACCAGCCCAGTGAGTTTGAACACTTTCCCTCTCCCTGGGGAACCCAGCCCAGCCACTTAGCAAGCTAACACAGAGGCTGCAGGACCCAAGGCGGGTGACATAAGGGAGCCTCGGCTGCAGAAGTGAGTAGGAGCTGTAGGCTCCTCTGGGATGCATCTGTTGGGTTTTCTAGGCTCCTCTGGGATGCATCTGTTGGGTTTTTGGCTTCACGGTGCAAAGCTAAGCACGCTGGGGATGACAGCCACCCGCAGCCACGACCTACTCGCCCCACGGTGGACACTGAATGTCAGGAAGGAGTGAGAGAGTGGATGTGAATGGAATCTTTGTCCACCACATTCCTGCCCCTATACCCCTTTTGGCTTTTTCCTTTTGTGTGGACATGATAAAATTTATGACATGTGCTGAATTTCCGCAAAAGAACTTATGGATTATTGTAATAGCCCAGAGTCTCTGGAGCCTCTTTACAACTCCAACAGGTTACAGAGTCTGAACGAAAAGGAAGGGAGAGCTTGTTGCCTCTGACAGTGATATCACACACACGCTGATAAATGAAATGGTCTGGGGAGATGGCTCAGGTGATAAAGTGCTCGCAGCACAAGTATGAAGACCCGAGTTCAAGTCCCCAGCACCCACATAAAAGCCAGGTGTGGTGGCACACACCTCTACTGCTGGCGGTGGGAGTTGGAGGACAGAAACTGGTGGATCCCCAGAGCACAGAGAAAGGGCTAGGGCGGTCTGTGGAGGGTCTGCCAGTGGGTTCTTGTTCAATATATGTCTTAGAGGGAAAAGAATCACCCAGGAGGACTAGAGAAACTCCACTGAAGGCTGATAACCATCTCTTCCCACCGCTCGTTCAGTCTGGGAAAACTCAGAGATCACACTTCACGAGGAGATGGGTGTAGTGCCTCGCAGCCCTTCTTTACTCTTCAGCCCTCTGGACCAGTCTGGAAAATAATCATAAACTGTGAGTTGGAAAGATAAAAGTGTTTTCAAGTAACTTAATGCAATGCGAAGCTCAGCGGTGCAGATGTACAGACGGACACTCGACTGTGAACAGTGACAGCCAGTCAGAAATTAGTAGGAGTGCAAAGTAGCAGGGAGGGTGACCTGTGACCATAACATTCATCGGTCAGAACAACCTGGCGCTGATACAGGTGTGGCATTAGCAGGACACTGCAGCTGTGTTCTGTTTATAAAGTTGAGGAGAGACCTAGAAGATATAGAAAGACTCCAATTCTAGAAATACAACGTTTTTATTGAGTGGTGTGTGTGTGTGTGTGTGTGTGTGTGTGTGTGTGTGTGTGTGTGTGTACACTCTGTGTACATGACTAGTACCCTCAGAATACAAAAGAGGACGTCAAATCCCCTGAAACTACAGGTGGTTGTGAGCTGCCAAGTGGGTTCTGAGAATCGAAGCAGGATCCTCTGTAAGAGCAGCAAGTGCTCCTAACCACTGAGCCATCCCTCTAGCTCCCAAACTCCAGAAATAAAGCCAACTGTGGCTGAAATGAAAGATGTATAGAATAATGATGGATTAGCTATTGCAGGGGAGATGTGAGTGAACTTGAAGGCAGAGCAGAACAAACTGCCCGAAATAAAACAAAGTTTTGAAAGATGAAAACTCAATGAAGCTTGGGATGATTTTGAGCCATCTAATAGGTGTGTGATTGGAATCTGTGGCAAAGAGAAGAGAAATAATGGCTTGAACCTCTCCAAACTGGGTGGTAACTGTAAAGCCACATCCAAGAAACCCAGTGAGGAGGCTGGGAGGGTGGCTCAGTGGGTAAAGCACCTGCCTTGCAAGTGTGAGGACTTGAGTTCGGATCCCCGAGAGGTAAAGTGAGACACTGAGACATGGTAAAACGTGTCTGTGATCTCAACGCTCACACGGCAAGATGGATACAGAGTTGAAGGCAAGAGAGTCCCTGGAAGCTTGTGAGCCCGTTAGCTTGGCATGGATAGTAGCCACGAGACCCTGTCTCAAACAAAGTAGAAGTTGAGGGTAGACACCCAGAGGTGTACCCTGTCCTCCCCATGTGCATAATAACACACAAATGCATGCACACACAAAGGATAAGTAAGTGTCACAGCCACAGGTGGGAGCAGGGAACCAAGCTAGGAGTCTGTGAGAGGAAAGGAGAGTGATTTGTGTTAGGAGCAGCAGAGAAGCCAGGGCTGGTTCTCAGGATACCATGAAGGTGGAGACAGCAAGATCTCCCTAGGAACTGTGTGGAAGTGAGCAAAAGAGCAGAGTCAAGGATAGGGGTCAGGGTTCGAGTCCCAGAGCCACTGAAGAGGTGGAATCGCCATTTATAGACAGGCAAGGAAGACCTTGGGAAGAGCAGGATCAGGGGAGGCATCCGGAGCACAACACTATTAAATATGTAGATGTCCACAAGGTAGGCAAGTGCATGATGGAATTGTGAAAAATGAATATGGAATTTTTGAGTCGCTGTGTTCAGATTATGTAGTTCACCTTCCTTGAAGAACAAAAGACAGCAGAGATCTAACAAGGTTGTAAGTCTGAAACTGACTGGCTGGTGTCAGGTTATATGGATCGGCCACTGGTTAGACTTAACTGTCATCCTAGAATCATCTGAGAAAACAGCCTCAGTTGAGGAATTGTCTATATCAAGTTAGCCTGTGAATGCGTCTTAATGGGGGTATGGGGGGTAATCTTGACTGTTAATTGAGGTAGAAAGACCTACCTGTTGTGGGAGGGGTCATTCTCTACTTTGGGGTTCTGAACAGTATTAAGAGTGGAGAATGCTACCAGGGAGCAAACAGGCAGCATGAATGCATTGTTTCTTTGTGCATCTGAATACAGATGTGAGGCAGTTAGCTGCTTTGAGTTCCTGCCTCAACTTCCCCCTCAATGATAGATTATATACAGCCTGGAGGGATAAGCCCTCTAGACCCTCACCTCCCAAAGGTTGCTTTTGGTCAAGGTATTTTATCTCAGTGACAAAAATGAAGCCAGAATAGTTCACGTCCAGGGGTCAGAGCTCAGCAAGAACCCCGCTCACCACCTCTACCATTTCTCATAGAGTCCACTTCTGCCGACTAGTGACAGGCTTAGAGGCAGACTCCATCCTTTTCATCATGCTTCATGCAGTCAAGTGAGCTTGGTGGGCACCTTTAAGATGGAGTGCTTCAGAAGCACCCAGGATGTGTGGCCATCCTGATGTGATAGATAGGTAGGTGGTTACCGAGGCAGCTCTGGGCAGAGAGCCCCTATGGGTGGGGAGGTCTGTGCACTGGGAAAGGGAGTCCAGGTTCTTCAGCAGCACTCTGATTTCTCAGGAGACTTATATGAGCTCTCCTCTAAAACCACAGAGTGCCTTTTTAAGATAGCAGTTATTGACCCATCGGACCCAATATCAAGATTTAAAGGCTTGAGAGCCTTGAAGGGAAATGGCAGTCAATCCAATTTCTCCAGGTGACTTTTATTTCCTCTGGTTTGTATGCCAGATTTCAGTGGGCTCAGCCTGTGGGTTGAAAATTGTAGAGATTGATAGCTTGCAAGCAGAAATGGCTGCCTGTCAGCCAAAACTCAGACAAGCATGTATCACCCACGAAACATGCTGGTTGGAAACCACCCACAGCCACACCAGCCGAGGGATGGTCTGTATGTGTGAGTTTGGATTTTTCTCTCTTTTGTGTTTTGAGTTTGGATTTTTCATTGTTGTTGTTGTTGTTCTTACAAACAGAGGCATTTTTTTTTAATCTTCTAGAAATAGATGCTACATTCATCTTTAATAAAATGCTCCCATTTATTGTGTGCTTTTATTCACTTCTTGGTGTTCTGGGGACGGGGTGGGGCACTTCCCGGTTACAGTGTGGTTCCAGCCCCTTCAGTGTGATCTTTATGGAGGTCTCCCACCACATCACCTGAACTGACTCTTAGCGGAGCTCTTGGCTAAAGTCAGCCTAGCCCGTAGAAAGCAGATCGAAGCATGTGACCCTTTACGGCTGCATTCTCAGGTGGATAGAGGCCCATGTCTCTCAGCGGAGGAGGGGGGACTTTAGTATTTCATTCATCGGTAGGTGAAGGTCCTTGGACTAGGTTTTACTAGTCCATCAAGCATGACCAGCACACTCTCCACTTGGATTTCATACTCCACACTGACAATGGTACACACCTATTCAGGAACAGACAGTTGGAATCCAGGTGGACTGGTTAGAGAGATGAGTGGAATCTGAAGTGATATTGCCATTGAAAGAGTTTAAAGAAAACGAAAAGACTGGAGGAAATATGAAGGCTGTCACCTGTCCTAATCAGCATTACCCATCAACCTGACACAGCCTAGAATCACCCCCACACCAGCAGCCCCCCCCACACATACTCACTCAGATCCAAGCTCAGCCCAAGCAGGGAGCGCAAACCATTTGGTCTTTGCTTGTCATATATATATCCAGTGTTCTGTTTGATTTGACACCATGTGATTGGACTATTTTATTGTACAAGTAGCCTCTTTGGTTTTATGTATTATGTTCGTGCTTGTCAGCCACTTTCCATGGCTGTGTGGTATTCCTTGGGAATAGTCCGTGTGTCCTCTCCTGTAGGCAGGTGTACCATACTGATACCTTCCAGTTCTTTGCTTCTGGAGACACCATGGCAGAATGTTCTGGAACTTGTACCTCTTTCCAGCTTGTCTCCCCTCCTTTCATGAATCATCAAGTGCCTTGGGGGTAAAGTCCACTTCGTCCTGGCAGCTGGCAGCTATCACCTAACCGTCTGCCATGACATCCCTTAGGAACCAAAGTCATTAGCAGAGGCAGGAGGATCATCATGAGTTTTAGACCAACTTTGGGGCTAGATAGCAATACCCTGTCTCAAAAATAAAAGAAACAATTATTTACGATTTGAGGAAATAAGTTTCTGGAACAAAGGTTCATGCGGGTAAGGAAAAATAAATAAATAAATAAATAAATAAATAAATAAATAAATAGCATAATCCAAGATCTGTTTGAGACTGTCTGCATCTGAACTCTGGGGCAAGCAAGTCAGGAATGTAAATCGCGGCCCATGACTGAGTGGCAATAAACTTCATTCCTCTGGCTGTGTCTTGAGCAGGTGTGTGTGGCTGGATCTCAGCAAAGCCGCTGTGAATGAGGAAGGGCTTCGTAAAGAGCTTAGCTTTGGCCCTTCCCTCCCACACATCTTCCCACTCCACTGATTCCAGCCAGCTGTGGGCTGCTGTTTGCTGTTGTTTTGGTTTTGTGTTTGTTTTGATGAGTCTAGGTTTCTGTATAGCTGGGCTGGCCTCCGACTCCCAGCCTTCCCCTCTCTGCTTCAGTGCCGGGAAGACAGATGCACACACACCATCACCTCAGCTCTAACCAAGTGTGTCCCAGAGAAAGCTGTCTCATCCCCGGGCAGATAGAGAAGGGCTGGGGTGCCTGCTTAGGAAGGAGACTGAACATTGGCGTGTGGCTGGAGAGAGCAGGCTGAGCCTGAGCGCTAGGCGTGCAGTGCATTCGTTTCTCACTGCTCTTGACGATGTGCGCCTTGTGACCAGCTGTTTAAGTGGGTTCCCTGATGGACTGTAACCTGGAATTGTGACCGAGATAAGCCCTCTTCCCTCCTAAGTCGCTTTTTGCCGAGGTTATTTATTATCACCACAGATGAAACTCAGAAAGGACCACACAAGAACAATCTGCCAGATTGTTCCTCTGGCCGTAGTTTGGGTTAGTCCCTGAGGTAGCATATTCAAAGCTGGGTAAGGAGGGACCTGGGCATCACCTCTTAGGAGATGGCATTATGCTGGGATGTAAGGACTTGAGAAACCACCAGCCACATAATGGGTACATTTGGGAATTTGGGAGCACATCCTGAGGGTTTACAGGGGGGTGGGAGGGGGTGGACAGGACAGGCTATATCTAAGGAGACAAGGGAAACACTCTTGTGTCGTGCCCCACATTCCCAGGCATGCTTTCTCACCCTTTCTTCCCTCAGGCTCCCTTCTCTGTCATTTCTGGAATGTGCCCCACTCCCACGTGCTGTCCACCAGCACACAGGTGCTGAGACAGGGCTGTGTTCCTTTTCTCTCAGGACTTCAAGCCCAGTGATGTCACCCATGGTCTGCCATGTCAGTGGGACTCTAAGTGGCTGCCTCCCTTCCTCAGTTCTCAGGCTTTTCTTCAAGCAGGGATGGCCTGCCCACCCAGTCTGCCCTGGGGGGTCATGTCAGAGTTTATCTAGGAAAGTGACCCCCATGTGTCAACCCGTCATGGGGTGTTGCACCCTCCTCTTCGTGCCTCTTCTTCTCCTCTCCCACCTCTTCCTTGCTCCTCCTTCCTCTCCTCTCTTGCTCCCCTAACCCACTGGTGGTGTCACCTCCTTTCATGTGCCCTCCCCACCCCCCCCCCGTCACCATCCACACTGTTCTCCTCAGGACCCCTGGAACCCTTTCTGCAATGGTGTTGTGAATTTGGATGTTTACCGCAGTGACCCCTTGAACTTGAGTGGGCATCAGACTCACACAGAAGTTTTGTTAAAAACAGACTACTGGGCCCCGCCCTGAGACCACCGCCCTTGTGCAGGTGGTCTGGGATGGGCCAGAGAGTTGGTTTTCTAACCAGCTCTCAGGTCTAGCAAGGAGGCTGGTCCAGGCAGGACAACTCACCCAGAATAGGTGTCTTCTTTCCTCCCTCTTTGCATCCCGCTTCTCTCCTGAAGCAAAACAGTTTGTCATAAAGTACAAACTAGCTTACCTTCTGTAAAATAAATCTTAGGCTGGGCAAATGGACTTAGATATTGTTCCCCTAAATTGGATTCACCCACTTCTTCAAAACCTAAAATGGGCTGGGAAGACGGCTCAGTGGATGAGAGCACATGCATTGTAAGTGTGAGGCTTGAGGCTAAATCTGCAGCACCCATGTAAAAAGATGGGTGTGGCTGCATGCCGGGAACTGGAGCCGGAGCATGGGGACGAGGGAATCCTAGGTGCTCTCCAGACAGCCATCCTCGCCAAAACAGACAGATTTGGGTTCAGTGAGAGACCTTGTCTCAACACATGCACGCATGTATGCGTGTATGCACACACACTAAAGGGGAGTCTGGGAAACGGTAGCAAGGGGAACCCCAGGAAGCGTATCACCTAGCATGGTTTCCACAACGGAGCAGTCAGTGAAAAGTAAAGGTGTGGACGTGTATGCTGTCGGGTTTCCTAGAGAGCACTGCGAGGCCAGCAATCTATATCCACAGCTGTTCACACAAAAACATGGAAACAGTACAGTCATTAGCCACCCAAATCACGTGGCCTCCCGGAAGAAGGGGAAAACTAGATGTGGATCTTTGAATTACCCGTTAGAGTCGGCCTTGGAACTGTATGCTTCACATAATTACGTAAACATGACTAGACCCAAATTAAAAATTAAAGCACAAGCCCTACAGGTAAATAACTAAATATAATAAGTGAGCCCAAATGTTCCCTGCGCATGTGGCTACTGAAAGAGATGGAGAGACGGATCACTCAGGCTGAAAGAAAATACATGGTTATGTTAATGTTAAGAACCTAGATAGAGTTTGCTTTGTTTTAGGTATACGTGTGAGTGACTATGTGCTTGTATGTGTACAACATGTATGCCTAGTGCCTAAAAAGGGCATTGGAACCCCTTTGGATCTGGAGCTGCAAAAGATTGTGAGCCATCTGATGTGGGTACTGGGCACTACACCCAGGTCCTCGAAAAGAACAGCAAATGCTTCTAACTGCTGAACCATCACCCTAGCCCCAATAGCCTCGTGTTTAGCAAACTAAATACAATATAGAAAACCAAAAATATCACAAGAAAATTATAGGTCGATATTCCTAATGAGACTAGATACGAAACTCCTCAACAAAAGAACCAGTAAACAAAATACTCAGCATTGTATAAGGGTTGTGTACTGTAGCCAGCTAGGCTACCCCAGAAATGCAAGGTTGGTTTAATATGGGACCACCAATCAATGTGCTAGACCATAGTAATACAATAAAAGGCAGATGTCCACAGATGCAGAGAGAAAAAAGCATTTGACAAAATCCAAAACTTTAGGGAGTTTAAGACATTCCACAGACTAAGAATGTAAAGAACTCAGTGGCACCAATGAAAAACCCCACTAGTCAGGGATGAAGGGTCCCCAACCCTAGACGATCAGAAGGAAGACAAGGTGTCTGCCCTTACCACTTCTACCCAACATTGCTTTACAGTCTCTAGCCAAGACAATCAGACAAGAAAATAATAAATTCATTCATTAATGGATGGCTTCTAGGTTGGCTATTAAGTAAAATTATCTATTTGTAAATGACATTCTGTGTGTGTGTGTGTGTGTGTGTGTGTGTGTGTGTGTGTTGTGTGTGTGTGTGTGTGTGTAAACCTGACTTTACACAAAGACAAGGGCCTTCTACACAGGACCCACTCTACCAGAGTGGAAATAAGACACCATGGGGCCAAGGAGAATAAAGGTCTACAGCTGAGGTCTCTCTCTCCACCTCTCTCCTCCCCTAATGGCGGGAAAGGACGTGGGGCTCCCGTTTAGCCTGATGCCCGCATCTGTGTTCTTGCCACGGTGTGAGAGCTGAATGGTGACTCTGGGTAACGCCTGTCTTCTCCGCTCTGTGTCTCCCTCCAGCTGCAACAGCAAGCGCTACCTGGAGACCCTCCCCAACACCAGCATCGTCATCCCTTTCCACAACGAGGGCTGGTCCTCACTGCTCCGCACTGTGCACAGCGTACTCAGCCGCTCACCCCCAGAGCTGGTGGCGGAGATCGTGTTGGTGGATGACTTCAGTGATCGAGGTAGGCCCTGCCCACCCTGGCTCTGCTCTTCCTGTGCTCCGTGCTTACGAAGGGGTGCTGCCCACAAAGGAGTTCTCCCTGCAGTGTGATATATGAGTCCCCATTTACTCCACAGCTGCTGCACAGACACTTGTAGATTACACGTGGTCTCATCTCGTGTTCACAACACCCCAGCAAACAGATCCTGTCTTCATCCCCTTTTGTCAGTTTGGACATGCATTAAACTGTGAGGAACAGAAAAATTAGCTGAGCACTAGCTGGCATAAGCCATGGATCAGTTTACGCGCCTGTCTACCTCTTCCCAGGACTGGTATATCTTATATTTGGGGGCTGTCCAAGTTTGCATTCCATTGCTGTGATAAACACCATGACCCAAAGCAACTTGGAGGAGGAAAGCGTTTACTTTTACGGTCACAGTTCATCACTGAAGAAAGTCAAGTCAGGAGATGAAACAGGAACCGAAGCAGAAACCACAGAGGGATGCTGCTGACTGGCTTGACCCCCTCACTTCTGCTTTATCTGGCTTTCTTACACAGCCCAGACTCACCTGAATAGGGATAGCACCGCCCACAGTGGGCCAGACCCTCCTGGATCTATTAGCAATGAGGACAGTGCCCTACAGACAGGCACACAGACGAGTCTGACCAAGGCGTTCTTCAAATGAGGTTCCTTTTTCTCAGGAGACTCTAGGTTGCATCAAGTTGCCAGTAAAAACTAACCAGAAGAGGGGCTGTTGTTTTTCAAGGAAACAAAAAGTGAAAAAGCAGTTAACTCATTCAGTGCTTCTTCCCCTCCCCCCTGGTCACAAAACGGCACAAAAAGACACAGCCTCTTCCTGTCAGGCATCATCTTCTTCTTCTAGAAGGTTCTCCAGAACCTTGTGGTAGGAGCCATGGAATAAGGGTGTCAAGCCAGCCAGCCTGCCTGTGGCATTTACCACATCATACATAGCACAGGCATGGAGCTGTGTCTGTGTGCCTCCAAGCACGTGACCTTGCCTCTGGACTGTGTGTCTCACTTGGGGGTTGAAGGAACACAAAGGTGTGGCCACAAATGAAATCCAAGGCAGACTGCCTTCCCAGTCATGCCCTCCCACTTCTAGGGCATCCCCTAAGGTCTGTGAACTTGTGATGGCAGGGGGAGGCCTTCCTTGTCACCCAGTTCTTAGCTGCAAGCCTGGAAGTAGTTAGCCTCTGATCTCACACCTGACTCCCACTTTGTCTGTGACCTTAGCCCAGGCCCCTGGGTCCCTCTTGTGCTTCAGCTCCCTTGTGTGTAAAAGGGAATAGTTAAGACCGACTTCCTTTTAGGAACCCTGCCTGTTAAATGAGTTACTAGACAGTAAGATGCTTGGCGCAGCGTCTCACCCAGGGAGAGTAAAAACAAGCCAGCCACTGCTGGCTGTTCCTACCTTTCTGGCAGTTATTTATGACTGGTTTATGGTGGACTACCCTTTGTCCCCTCTCTCCTGCTCTTCTCAGCCTCCTATCCCATCCTCTTCCTCTGGCTTGACCTTGCTACCCTCAGGTCAGAGAATCCCATTAGCCGTGTGTGACCCAAGGGAGCAAGTGACCCTCCACTGGGGCAAGTGGCCTTCTTAGCTTTCCTGATACACTTATTCTGAGGCCTCACTCACCTAGCTTTCATAGCCCCCAGCTTGTGCACCTGCAACAAAAGACTCTGTCTCTCCCAGGACCTGCTCTTGGCTGATCCTCTGATAGTGGCCCCTCCCCAGCCGTCCTCAGTGGCCACCCTGCTGGAGCATCTTGGGAGACCACACTGCTGGGCTTCCTGTGGCCTGTTCACTTGTTCATCTGTTCCTCCACTTCCCTACTTTTGTGCAGTATCTTTTCTGAGGAGCTCGGCTGTGAGTGTAGCCCTGTAGTGGATAAACAGTGGTGGTGTATCCTCTTTGGATTAACGGTGAGCTGCCTGGAGTGTTGACATTCTGAGGTGACGGCCATGGGGTGAGTCTCCTTCTGCAGAGTAAGACTGTGGTCACACAGATGGGGAAGCAGAGGCTCAGCAGATGCTCTAGGTAGCACACTCTGCTCACCTGCCCTAAGGGTAGTCAGATGACATTTGACAGGGAGCTGGTCTCGCCTGGGATTGGTTCCATAATTCTAAGAACACCAGATCTACAATAATGGTTGCTTGGTGTCACTATGATGCACACAGGTTTGCAGATCCTCCTATCTACTCCTCCTGCCTCTGTGACCACATACACCAGCTTCCAGGCTCTCCTGTCCATCCCTGTCTTACTGAGACCACGTGTACTAGCTTACAGGCTCTCCATCCCTGTCCTGAGACCATGTGCCCTGGCTTACAGGCTCTCCATCCCTGTCTTACTGAGACCACAAGCACTGGCTTACAGGCTCTCCATCCCTGTGTCACTGTGGCCACATGCACTGGCTTACAGGCTCTCCATCCCTATCTTACTGAGACCACGTGCCCTGGCTTACAGGCTCTCCATCCCTGTGTCACTGAGACCATGTGCCCTGGCTTACAGGCTCTCCATCCCTATCTTACTGAGACCATGTGCCCTGGCTTACAGGCTCTCTTCTCCTTTAGCATCTCTGACGTCCTGAGCACTTTCCCTCAACAGAGAGGATTGCCAAGACTCTGGCACTTAGGGAATATCAATTAGTTTGTAATGAAGGAAATCTATAAACCTTCGGGGAATGTCTGGCAAAAAAAAGCAGGGTGTGAGAATCCATGTATTTACGGGATGGTTTGTGCATCTTTAAGAAAGCAAAAGCTGGGGTTTATGAATCAAGCCCTCTATAAATGATGTCCTGGGAAAGAAAGGAATCAGTTGAATCTGTTCAGAGTGCATCTGAAGCATCAAGAGCTCCGGTGTGTGGGAAAGGATCATTTCTGCCATGGAAAATAGCTGCATTATATTTTCAGAAAGTGACACTTCCACTGAGGCGGGGAGCCGTCTGCGCTTTAAAAATTTGCACAGCAGGAGCATTTAGCCATGCATTTTCTCCTGGTTTTCTGTGATGACTTTAAGCCCGACTCTGTGTGTGTGTGTGTGTGTGTGTGTGTGTGTGTGTGTGTGTGTGTGTGTGTGTGTGTGTGCATGCGCATGCATGCATGCATGCACACACAAGCATGTAAAACCATGATGTAGTCTCAGATATTATTCATCTTAGTTTCATTCTGCTGCTGTGATAAAACACCCTGACAAAAAGCTTCTTGGGGGAAAGGGTTTACTTGAGTTCACAATTCCAGGTGACAGCCCATCACTGCAGAGAAGTCACAGTGGCAGGAACTTGAGACATCTGTTCACATCACATCCGTGGTCAAGGGCAGGGAGAGGTGAATGCATGTGTGCCTGCCTGTTTGCTTGCTTGTGCTCAGCTTGATTTTCCACTCTTAGTTCATTGTGGAAGTCAATTCTCTCCTTCCACCATGTAGGTCCCAGGGACCAGGTTGTCAGATTTTTGTAAGCACCATTTACACACCGAGCCACCTCACCATCTGGCGTAAAGCTAACCTTCACCTGGCTCCTCAGGAGCCATCTGCCTTGTGTGTTGTTGTTGTTGGCTTTTGAGACAGAGCCTCTAAGTGTCCCGGTGCTTGCCATTCAGGTAGATTGGCTGTCCAGTGAGCCACAGGACAGTCTCAGCCTCCTCAGCTCTAAGATTGCAAGCATGTACTACCATGCCCAACTTTCTTCATAGGCTGGGGAATCCAACTCAGGTCCTCATGCTTCTACAGCAAGCACTTGACTGACTGAACTAGCTCCCCGGACTCTGAAACCAGACTTTGAACTGTTTCAGTGTCTCACTAAAAGCGTAACGAGAGGGAAATGAAGCCAGCTGGAGCAGGACATATGAGTTCCTTGCAAGAAGGTCCCCAGGGGAAGGGCATAGGATTGCTCTGCTGTTGGTCTGTCTGCAGATGACTGCTGGGCCACTCCATCAACTGAAAGCTGGTGGGAGTGATTTTGACCCAGGGTTGAAAATGAGAGGGCGTAAGAGGTTCCTTGCTATGTAACTTGATCCAGCAGAAACCTGCTGAGTGTTGCTCATATTGAGCTCACTAAGTGGGGAGCGCATAAAGGAAAATGAACAATAACACCATCAAGAGAGCTCTGACTATGTACCGGGTGCTGTTGCATGGTACCGTTTGGATGAGAAGTGTCCCCCACAGGCTCGTGTGGTTTGAACACTTGGTCCCCAGTTGGTGGTGCCATTTGGGGGAGGTTGTGGACGCTTTAGGAAGTAGAGCCTTGCCAGAAGAGGTGGGTCAAGGTTAGCCCCTGAGGGCATAGCCTGGCCCCACTTTCTGTCCACTCTCTGCTTCTGTGTCCCTGCAGATTAGATGAGTCCCAGCCATGTGCTCCCAATGCTCTGGCCTCCACCATGCTGTCCCGGCCATGATGAACGTCTCTCTTCACCTGTGCGGTTTCATGTCAGATACTTGGTCTCAGTAGAGGGAGGCAACTAATACAAGTGATTTAAACACAACAGTAGCTGATTGACAGGAGCCTCTTCCAGCTAGCGTTTGCCCAAAGGGAAAATTCTTATATTTAGCATCACCCCAAAGTGTAAGAAATCTACGCCCCTACCCTGATACTGCATACCACCTCCTAGATAAAACAGCAAAAACTCTTAGGTAAAAATTAAAAAAGATTTAGTCCTGACATTTGATCCTTACCCATATATGGTCTCCTTTCTCATTTATCATAAACATTAGTTCAGATCCTTTAAATAAGATTGTTTATAATAGGTTAAAGAAGGGCATTGGTCAAAAAATAGGTGTTGTCTACTGTTAGCACCAACACACGCATACACACACACATACACACACATACATACACACACACATATGCATATACATGCACATGTACAGACACACAAACCAGCACCAACATACACAGACGTACACACACCCATAGACACATCAATACACACATGCATTCATATGTATGAGTATACACATACTGGCACATGCATGCATAGGCATGCATACACTAATACTGACACACAAAGGCATACATACATCGACACATGTGCATATGGATGCATGTGCACACACACCACACACAGACATGCCCCAGTGCCAGTTCATACAGACATACACACCAACAGACACATACATGCATAAGCATGCACATGCACACACAGAGACACACACCAGCACCAACACATAGTGACATGCACACTGATACACATGCATATGCATGCAGACATGTGCACACAAACACGGATGCACACACCTGGCAGCCTCCAGATGTGGTCATGGCTCACAGACCACAGGAACTCGTCCTGCTTTGCTCAGACTCCAGGCCTGTCTCCTCAGGTATCCACCACTCCAGAGTTGGTTGATCTGAATCCAGGAGCACCTTTGAAGCTGTTGCCATACGGCATAACATGCTGCTGGTTCTCATGGCTCCAGATAGGCACAGCTCCACAGCGCTGAGGATTAGGGAGGCTGAATCCACACGTTGCTGTGTCTCTATTCTGAGGTTTTTCTGGAAGAAGAAAACAGTGTCCGCTACTCTCCAGCCTTGGAAGCTTAATTCCTCTTCTCTCTTTTCCTCTTGCCTTCCTACCTCAAATTATAAAGTTTTATGAACATGTAATTTTTACAGCGTTACAGAGAACAAAGGGTCAGGCATGTGTTGAGGCCTCTTGTGGTGACATGGGTTCCTATAAAGTATTAACAGATGTGTGCTGCTTAGCCTCAGGAAGCCTGCACACTGAGCTCCTTCCAGAACGTTCTTTGATCCCACAATGATTGTTAAATGTTAATTATACTCATTTGCTTCCCTTCTTAGAGATGCACACATTATTTGCGAGTGAGCGGGAACTCCAGAACAGCTGCTAACCTCTTCCTGTCTGCTGTTGGCGCTCTGCTTCTGAGCCCACTCATAAGGGGGTTTCCTGGGCACTGTAAACCAGCCACAGTGAGGGGAACACAGGGGCGGCGGGGGGGGGGGGAGCTCTACTTTGTGCCAAGCCTGCTCGGACAGATCCACTCTTGCATGCTGTCAGAATGTGGGCTAGAATGTGGGCTGGAACGTTCTCTAGCCTCTCGTCATGAACTCCCAACCAACAGTCCCTTGGCCGGGCCCCACAATGACCAACCCTGACCTTTCCCAGCCAACACACTGCAGCTGCTCTGGGATAGCCTCGTGACCCAGAAGTGAGGGAGATTGACCCGTGAGCAGTCATTGCAAGATGCCCTTGGGAGTGGACACTAGCTCTGGTTCTGTTCCCCCTTAGGCTTAGGGAATAGGGAAGTAGAGGGCTGGGGCTGGTAGCGCAGTGGTAGAGCACTTGGCTAGCATGTGCTAGGCCATGACTTCAGTCTTCTGTCACACACACACACACACACACACACACACACACACACACAGAGAGACCAAAAGGGGGGGGGGATAAAACAGAAGGAGGCAGATTCAGGTGAGTGAACCTGCCCTCTCTCACACCCCTTCCTTACCTGCCAGCCAGCCTGTTGTGAATCCAGGGTGCTTTAGTCCAGTGTACTCCATCCTGCCCCCATGCCCAGAGCACATACCTTCTCTTCTCATACAAGCCTAGGGAAGTGGAGTTTCCGTCACTAACCCTTTCCCTTTCATGGTTGAGTGAGGACCGAGTGAGTTGATGTGCCTGGCCAGCCTTCAGGGAATGGCCAATCCTCAGGCTGTCACTGTTACAGTGAGGTTGTGTGATGTATGTTAACTGGGACATACTTGCCTAGAATCCTCCAGTGAGGAGCTGGAAGTGTGGCTCAGTGGTAGAGCACCTGCCTAGAATCCCCCAGTGAGGGGCTGGTGCATCAGTAGTAGAGCCCTTGCCTAGAAGTCCCCAGGGAAGCGTTGGGAGAGTGGATCAGTGGCTTTGAATTCTACAGTGAGGGGCTGGAGAGTAGCTTATTGGTAGACCTCCTGCCTAGAATCCCCCAGTGAGGGTCTGGGAGAGTGGCTCAGTGATAGAGGGCCTTGCTTTAGTGTATACAAGGTCTTTGGTTTCAGTCTCAAACATTCCAAATAAAGTGAAGCTCTCAGACTTGTGGGAAACCCTGACATGTAGGTAAGTCAGAGCCACTGAGGGCACCTTGTAGCATATTTGGAGGGTTTGGTCCTGGAAAGTGTGACAGATCACCCACCGCAGTGTAAAAGCACACGTCCCTGGAGTGGGGAGATCAGCCTGCAGCCTCATCAGACCTTGTTGTAAATCATCACTCTCCCACAGCAAGCCAGGATTTATGGTCCCACATGTCATTCTAACCACTGTTCATTAATCCTGAGATCTCACTTAAATTATTAAACTGTCCTGTTCCAGTTGTGAGGGTTCTAATCATAACCTCAAGAGGCTATCATTACCACACGCAGCAGACACTGCTCGTTCCCACCCCCCTGTCATCACCCTCCCTCCCCCCCCCCCCAAATCAGGACTCACCTGTGTCATAGGACAAGCCATAAACTAAAGGGTCAGGAGGCAAAGTGCAGTCCTCAAAGTTTGGCATGCAGGGGAATCACATAGGAAATGTGTGTGTTCTGTAGAATCCCAGGCCGCACCCCTCTCCACTCGGTGTCTGGGTGGAGCCAGGGAACTTCATCGTTAGCCAACTTTTCTGAGGGTGTTGACAGGGGGAGTCCTGGGACACAGAGCTAAGAAATTCAGCCTTAGATGTTCAGGACTGCTCATCAGCCTTAGATGTTCAGGACTGCTCAGACCTCTTAAGGAACAGCTGATGGGAAAAACAAAAACAGACCTGAGACCTGTCTTAGTTGGTGTTCGATTGCTGTGAAGAGACACTGTGGCCACGGCAACTCTTATGAAGGAAAGCATTTCATTGGAGACCTGCTTATCCTTTCAGAGGCTCAGTCCATGATCATCATGGCAGGGACCATGGTGGTGCACATGGTGCTGGAGCAGCAGCTGAGAGCCTCATCCTGATCCAAAGGCCAGGAGATAAACTGGTGTGGGCTTTTGAAACCTCAAGCCCTGGGGACTCACTTTTTCCAAGTTAGTGGTCACACTTCCTAGTCCTTCTCAAATAGTGCCACTCCCTGGAGACTAAGCATTCAAATATATGAGCCTAAGAACATTCTCTCTCTTTCTTTTTTTCTTTTTTTGTAGACAAGGTCTCTTGTAGCCCAGGCTGACTTCAAACTTGCTATGTAGCCAAAGATGGCCCTTGATCACCAGATCCTCCTGCCTCTACCTCCCAACTGCTTAGATTATAGGTGTATGCCCACCAGTAGGCCCAGGCTGTTCAGTGCTAGGAATAGAACTCAGGGCTTCATGCATGCTAAGCAAGCGTTTGACCAGCTGAGGCACATCTCAGCTCCTTCTCCTTTTTCAACGGGAAAACTGAAGCCCCCAGAGAGGGGGCAACCTTTGGTCAAAGCCCCACAGCAGAGACTCAGCCCGGCTCACTGGCCTGCCGTGAGGATGAGATGAGATGATAGATAACAGAGCACTCTGGAATCATTCAACACTCTATAAATACAAGGTGATGCTATTATTTTCCAGCTGGAGTGGCCTGTGACAGAAATGGCTTGCTACTTTCTCTCTAAATTACCATAATCACCTGTTTGAGGCTTCCACCAAGCCCATAACTCTGCACTCACAGGGCATAGAATAAATCGCTCCTGAATGAACAATAAAAAAAATTTTATGGGGGAACGTGCTTGGGGCCCTGCCTGATCCTCAGGCAGACATGTCCTGCATTTTATGTTGTCCTGTCCTTTCTACCTGGGGTGGATTGCATCTTTCCCAGTTTGGGTCAGCAGGTCTCAAGGGGCTCTGACCTTTCCTGAGATAAACACAACTTACTCCTGAGCCTTTTCTTCTCCAAAATCCTTTACCCACACCAGCCTGCTCAGCTTGTCTTCACAACTTTGGAAAGGGGAAAAATTCAAATCAGGCCACCCAGTTCTTTGTGCTCAGCACACCCTCTTGTGTGTTACCCACATGCAAAGCCTGTTTTTAAATCTGGAGGAGACCAAGTCTCCTCTCTCCTAGGAAGCTTCAGTGTTCTGAGGCCACCTGGCTTCAGCACCAGGGAGTGAATTCTCTACTTCCAGGAATCTGCTCCCAAGCCTCTCATCCTATGCATTTAGTGACCCGCCATACCCCATGGAGCCAATTAATAACGAGTCTTGTTCCCACGTTCAAGGAACACCAGTCACTGGCAGCCATAGGCACACTGATACCAGGCCCCTCCAGAAGTTGGCCACATGGTTAGGTCCCCGCAGGCTGTTGCTACAAGACCTTCCATCCCTCTTGAGAGACAAAGCTGTAGGATATTTACTTTGTTCCTGTACTGACAACCTGAGCCCCACATGAGCATAACCATCCCCACTCCTCATCCCACCTTCAGAGGTGAAATTGACCAAAAATAAAACAAACAAACAAACAAACAAACATGCTTAAGGTGTCAGCATAGGTGTGACAGATAATTTCTATCACCAACTTGATTAGATTAAGAAACATCAAGGAAGGAGCCTTGTGGCACAGACCTTTAATCCCAGCCCTCAGGAGGTAGAAGCAGGTAGGTCTCTATGTGTTTGAGGCCAGCCTGGTCTACAGAGTGAGTTCCAAGACAGCCAGAGCTACTGAGAGAACATCTATTTTTTTGTTTTGTTTTGTTTTGCTTTGCTTTGCTTTTAAAAAAAAGAAAGAAAGAAAAGAAACACTAAAGCAAAAATGAGGCAAACCTTCAGGCATTTCCAGAAGGGATTAGCTGGGGGATTAACTGAAGAGGGTGGGCATTCCATACCCACCCTGAATGTGGGTGGCACCATCTAATGGCTAAGGTCTCAGACTAATTAAAAAGAGGGGAGGGAGCTGGAGAGATGGCTTAGTAGTCAGGTTAAAGGTACTTGTCACATGGTTGGGAATTTGGCCCAGTGGTGGAGTGCTTGCCTGGCAGATGAAAGGCCCTGGATTTAGTCTTCAGCTCTGAGGAAACGATTTTAAACAGATCATCAACTGCCACTCTTGCAGTTCCATTCCCAGTACCCACGTGGTATGTGCTGTAATGCAACATTTGTAATTGGTAGTGGTTGTCCAGTTCAGCCGGTGCTGAGTGGCCCAGATCTGACAGGAATGGAAATGTGGGTTTGGCCAAATTAAGGCAGGTATGTTGTGCCAAGTGCCTGGATGTTTCGATGCCAATGCCAATGCCAAGGAGATGTGATTAACCTTTGGTTTATGAAGGCCTTGATCGCCTGTGTTACATCAAGCCTTGGCCATCAGCTAGAATTAACTTCATGAGATTCCCCTTTGGTTACAATTTCTTTGTCAGATGTCTATTCTGATATCTGAAGGTGGCGCTAGGATCCATGATCCTCCTAGTGGGAACCCTCCCTGATATTAACCCACTCCAGAACAGACGTGGCCATGGCTTGAGGAAGGACCAAGGGCTGCATTCTTAGGCACAGATGTTCACTTTATTATTCATGCCAGGAGCTTGGCTCTGGCCAGGGATTTGTCTTTTTTTAAGGTTTTGGTTTTTATTTTTAATTTTGTGGGGGCAAGGAGAATTGATTTGCTGGTATGCATTGTTTGGAGTTCTGTAAAAGGAACAGAACTGATAAAATGAGTATATTCTTTTATATATAAAAATGAGTATTTTTTTACAGTCCAGTGGTGGCTATGTCCTAACAGAAAGGCCTTGAGGCTAGATGTCTCAGCTGTTCCAACTGGTGCTGGAGACCAGAGGATTCCTAGAGAGCTACTGGCCTTCAGTCTAGTTAGGAATCCCAAAGAAGTAGGTTCTAACACCAGCAAAGGAATGCCTCAGCCACAGGATAGATGAACTTGCCATCCAGAGTGAAGGTAAGCAGGCAAAAAGCAAAAGCATCGTTCTTCCGTATGCTTTTGTGTGGGCTGCCAGAAGGTGTAGCCCAGATCTTGATGGGTCTTCCCACCTCAAATGATCCAATCAAGAAAATCCTCACAGGCATGCCCAGCTGCTTAGTTTTTAGTTGATTCCAGACGTAGTTAAGTTGACAACAAAGATTAGCCATCCCAAGGCATTTATGAGCTACCCAGTGTGGGTGCTGGGAACTGAACTCTGGTCGTCTGGAAGAGCAGCATGTGCTCTTAACCCTAGTGCCTCCACAGCTCCCAGGAATTTGTTTGTTCGTGGGCTTGTTTTCTAATGCTAGTGGTGATTTCCATCTCCAGGGCCAGTAGAGGCCAAGGTGTTCTCTGTTTTTATTTGAATGTTTAGGTGGTGGTGTCCAGCAATAGTGAGTAAGCAAAGATCATACTAACATCCCTACCCCCCCCCAAAAGCCTTCGAATACTGACTCACTGCACCCCATCTAATCTGACCAACTGTCTTATAGGCTCTAAGGTTCAAAGAGAACTGTTGCTCCCAGGGCCCCACTTTCCAAGGAGGATCTGCCAGAGCACTCTGCCAAGAAGGAGTGAGCAGGGTTGCAGGTCACTGGGCCAGCTTGTCCGTGCCTTTCTCTGCTTCCAGCAGACTCTGCTGAGCCCCAGCCTATGCCAGGCCTTGAGTAAGGCTTTGGAGATACCTGAGGAAGAAGACAGGGCCGTGTCCCAAAGGCCTGGGGTTCTGCAAAGCACTACAAGAGAAGAATTAGTGATGTGAGCAGGAGTTAGCAGAGCAAATGTATAGTCAGACATCAGAGAAGACACACTCATCCTGTGTCTACTGTGTCCTTATAATATTGACAGTACAGGCTGGGGATATGGCTCGGAAAAGTGCCAGCTGCACACACTTTAGGACCTGACTTTAATCCCTAGCATAAAAACCTGGATGTGGCAACACATGCCTGCAGTCTTAGCACTGAGGAGTAGAGAAGAGGATCCCAGGGGTTCATTGGCCAGCCAGTCTCGGAATCGGTGAGCTCCAGGCTCAGATAGAAAGACCCAATCTGAAAAAATAAAGCAGAGAAAGATGCCTGGTATTGACTTCTGGCTGACACACATACACACACACACACACACACACACACACACACACACACACACACACCACACACAGCTGGCATTCCCACATTGCTGTGCCTCTGTGCCTTGCTGGGTGGGGGAAAGCAACACAATAATAAGCTGGTAGAACTTGGAGCCCAGAAGTGATGCATGGGCGTGGGTGTACCCTGTGATCATCCTCATACTTCCTGAGCAACCTCTGTTACCACCCCTACCCTACCCCCACCCCTGCTCTGGTCCGTTCATTGTCTGTTGTTTCTATTTTATTTATCTGTTTGCCACCTCCCAGCCAGGTTGCCAACTCACTGTGATACCATTAGTGTGCTTGGCTAGCTTACATCACCTACGTGATGGATTTGAGGTACCCCTTAGCACCACATAGGGCTGGGTTGCAACAGGCCAGGGCTGAGTGCTGCTGCAGGGGGAGTTAGGGAATATACCCTCAGGAGCAAGGCAGGAGACTGAAACATAGTGCACATGCGCGCGCGCACACACACACACATTCACACACTCACACACACAGCCTCAGGCCCAGCTCACACCACCCCCGTTCCTGGGCATACACATGTCTCCTATCTATGCCTTCTGACAGCCCTCATCCCTGCCCTTCCCCAGGTCAGGTAGCCAGGCTTTGCAGGCTCTGAGAACACTGCCCGGCTGTACTGCTCTCTTCCTGGGAAGTCCCAGGGCCTAGATGCCAAGCCGTTCACTGTTGGAACCCTTGTGATTTGGTCCTTGGCCCTGGACTCCAGGCCAGGCACCTGCCTCTCCAGCTAAAGAGTGAGCAGTCACAGAACGAGGGGCCAGGCTCAGTGGGAGTAGGCGGGCCTTCAAAGTTTGCTGGCCACATGAGCGCCCACAAAATAAAATAGACAGAAACAAAAGGAGTATGCAGGGCAGCAAATGCCGCTTGTCAAAGGAGCTGCCCCTTAGGTCCTGACTTGATTTTACCACAGCTGTCTCTGCTGCCCTGACACCCCCACCCCCACCCCCACCGCCGCAGGAATAAGGTGGTTGGTTGCTGTGTTTGGAGGAGGCAGCAAAACATGGAGCACGTCAGATGAGTCCAGGCACAACTGTGGGCAGGCTTCCACAGGGGAGGGGTTGGTGTGTGAGAAATCCCTGCAGAGGACCCGTTTCTGTGCAATGCAGACAACTCGACACACACCCAAGACCTGTGTGTATGCTGGTGTGTGTGTGGGTGTGTGTGTGGGTGTGTGTGCACGCACGCATGCGTGTATGTGTGTATATGTGTGTGCATGTGTATGTGCATGTATGTGTGCGTGTGTGTCTGTGTGTGTCTGTGTCCCTGTGTCCATGTTAGCAGCGGTCTGGATGGTGGACATGTACCCTTCTGTCTTCCTTTTTCCGTGCACTAAACACCTTTGTTCTGCGGGGACTATTTGGTGAATTAACTCTCCTTTGCTCTAGGCCACAAACTAACGGCTTTGAAGGGCTTATGATCCTTTCAAGGGCCTAGAAAAAGTCCCCACAGACCTCCTTATTTGACCTTCAAAATAATTTTTAAATTCTGAGGTAGTTGCCAATATTTAGGAGCTGAGGGAATTCCCACAAAATTCTGAATCTTGTCCAGGTGGTAGTTGGGCACACCTTTAATCCCAGCACTCAGGAGACAGAGGCAGGCAGATCTCTGTGAGTTCCAGGCCAGCCTGGCTACAGAGCAAGCTTCAGGACTGCCAAGGCTACACAGAGAAACCCTGTCTCTAAAAACCAAAAAGGAATAGGGTCTCTGGCTCTCCCCTTCTCAGTTGCCAAGCCTTCATCCCCAGGGGGTCCCCCTTTGGTCTGGGGGTTCCAGTCTAGCCATGTCCATACATGCTTAGACTGAACAGCTCCAGAAACACATGACCAGCTGTCCACTCTCAAGTCCTCCAGCCCAGGCATCATTAGCATGCATTTCTAAGAGCTTTTCAGAATCTACCAAGCCTGTCATTGGCTAGCAGGAGGCCCAGGACATTCCAGAATGCCTTTTGGGGGAAGGCTGGGGAAAGCCACCAGGCTAGAGGGACAGACTTTAGAGCCTGTTGGTGGCTATGCTTGGTGGAAGAGGAAGTGGACCATCAGCCAGGTGCAGCTCCCACTGCATCCTCAGCATTACTGAATGTTAGATGGAACATGACCCCCAAGATTGCAACATTCTGATCACAAAGTATCTCTGTAAACTGGGGGAGAGTGTCTCCTTAACTGGGAGAGAGTGTCTTTGTTAACTAGAGGAGTGGATCTCTGTTACTGGGGGAGAGTGTCTCTGTAAACTGGGGAGGTGTTTGAGGTTCCAAGACCTATGCTGTTCTTCCTGGCTTGCAGACAGCAATAGTTTAATAACTATTAAATCTGGCTTGCAGACAGTTCTTGTTTAATAATTACCAAATGGGCTCTCAGTCTGTCAGTCACTGGGTTCCTGCTTTGTGGATGAGGAACCAGAGACCTAAGTAGCTTGGCAGAGCTGGTTTATAAAGAAGGTAAGAATTGGGCTGGGGATGTGGCTCAGTTGGTAGGTTTGCCTAGTGTGCAGGAAGCCCTAGTTCAGTCCCTAGCACCATAGCAACCAGGTGTGGTGGCACACACCTGTAATCCCAGCCCTGGAGAGATGGAGGCAGGAGGATCGGGAGTTCAAGGTCATCCTTGGATATGTAGTGAGTTTGAGACCAGCCTGGGTTACATGAGAAAAAAGGAGGGGCGGGCACTGCCTGGGTCTTTCTGATTCTGGAGCTGTGCTCATTCCCATCCCCTCGTGTGCTAAGGAAACTGTCACTCCTGTCAGTAGCCGTGGGTGTCCTCTTCTTTGGGGAATGGGACAAGAGTTACCATCCACTTTTAACCGGCAGGGCTGTGGGTCCCAGAGTGGAAGACAGTGGAGTCACATAAGCTCCACCCTTATCCCTCATTCTTTGCTCATTCTCGGGACACACACACACACACACACACACACAAATTGTGGCAGGGCTCCCCACACTGTTCATCCCGGGAGAGTGTGGCTCCCCCACCCCATCCCCAATGTGGCCTTCAGAGTGGGCTGTTTCCCTGCGTTCTGCCCCAGTGCGTGTGAACCTTCCCACAAGAGCCTGATTAATCAACTCGGAGTTGAAGGTTACCAAGAAAAATATGCCAGAGCGTGACAGGCCATTAGTATTTGTGTTGTAGGGAAACCAGTAATCATCTTAATTGGTGCTCACTTTGGAGCAGAGCGGAGTGCGCTCGCGCTCTCTCTCTCTCTCTCTCTCTCTCTCTCTCTCTCTCTCTCTCTCACACACACACACACACACACACACACACACACACACACACACACGCCTGTGTACCAATGCTTCCTCCTTCCTATACCCTTAGCATCAGGAAAATGCACCTTCCCAGCTTCCACTCGCCACTGCGGCCCCCATTTCCCCTGACAAATGCTGGGTCATCTGAACTGGCTCAGAGGAGTAGGGCAAGAATGTGGGCCAGAAAGGAATGCCTACGTCCCTGGGGATGGCAGACCTGTGGCTTTGGTGGCGACCAGGCATGTCTTCCGAAGCGTAGTAGGTCCCAAGGCCCAGGGATGAGTGAAGCCTGTCTTTGGGGACCCTCCGTGCCTCCCTTCCTGCCCTCCCTCTTCTCTTGTTCTTCCTTCCTCCCACTTCCCTCCCTCCCTCCTCCCTTCTTCCTTTCACTCTTCTCCTCTCTCCCTCCTCCCTCCCTTACTCTTCTATGTTTTTCTCAGATACAGGTGGGATGGACCTGCCCCCTCTTTGAGAGGGACCCCACTTCTGTTTATCATCCCCAAACTAAGATTAGTGTGTATTCATCATCTATGGAGTCTACTGCTCCGTTCTAGCCTAGAGAAAGTCATGTGTAAGCCATGAGTGTGTCTAAAGATGGCCCCTGGGGCATTTAGTCACACTCTAGTAGAAACAACCCAAACATTCATCCACGAGAGATGAGTGGCAGTATAGGTCTGCTGGGGAACGTGACACAGCTGTTGAAAGCACTAGTGTACAAGCCAGGTGTGGTGGCACGTGCTTGTGACCCCAGGACTCTGGGGGAGGGTGGGGCAGGAGAACCGGGAGTTCAGAGGCAGTCATGACCTTGAGCTTGAGACCAGCTGGGCTAAGTGAGACAGCGTCTGAACCACAGAGGCAGAGGGAAAAGCGGGTGGCCACGCAAACCCACTCGGGAGAGGGGACAGATAAACAGAGAAAGACAAGAAAGGGTGTGCTCCAGACTGCCAGCGGTGGTGACCCATGAGACAGAGGGGTGAATGAAAGTTAAAGGTCACGGCCAGAAGAAACCTTATCCCTTGTGGTTCGATTCTCTGTTGCTGTGTTAGAACACTGAACAAAAGCAACTTGAGGGGAGCCAAGGCAGCAGCCTGGAGACAGAAACCATGAAGAAATGCCGCTTCCCCCTGGCTTCCTCAGCTACTCTTTTTTATGCAGCCCAGGCCCATCTGCCCAGGAGCTGCACCATTACAGTGGGCTGGGCCTCCCTTCATCAATAGCACTTAAATATCCATAAGGCACTCTGATGGAAGAGGCAGTTCCTAAATTGAGGTTCCTTCTTCCCAGGCATGTCTAGGTTTTGGGGTTTGTTTGTATTTTTTGCCACACTCACAAAAACTCTGACACTTTCATCTGTAATGTTTCATTTATTCACAGAATGCATATTTCTCATTTAATTGCAAAGTGGTAGCCTTCAAGAAAAGAAGGTAATTGATCCAGTCACTTACTTCCTACAAGGTTTTAATGTGGCCCCCCTCCTGTGAGGGCACTGTGTCTTAATCCTGCCTACACTGAATTTTTGCTCCCAAGCAAAGAGCATATTTGATCCTCGTACACCCTTAAGAAATGTGCCCTTTCCATCTAAAGCAATTATGAACAACTTACTCAGTGCATGTTAATGAGATAGATCATTAGCGAAGGTCGTTGGTTTCTAGTTCCCTGGGTGCAGAGGCTCGAGGGCCCTGTGCCTTTGTGTGAGTGTCCTCTCTCTCCCAGAATGTCCACCCTATGAATTCCTCTGCAGCCAGCTCCAGTGGCCTCTCCTAGCGTGCACCTGCTCTGCACTGAACCAGTTCCTCGAGGGTGTCTGCTCATCTTTGCACACACATCCCAGTGGTTAGAAACACAAGCGCTGGACACAGACTGACCACCAAGTCTGTACTGCCGCTTAGCCTCCATATTCCCGTATCCAACTTGGGATGCATAAGAGGGTCCTGGAGGATGCTTGGTACTGTGTCTAGCGATGATGGTCGCTGTGTGTAAGGTGTCCTCTGGTCTGTGGAGCAGGAATGCCTTTCTCTGTAGAGTAGGTCTGAGCTTGTCATCCAGTGCCCCTCAGCTCATGCCAGTCCTGGAGGCTCAGCTACCCTCATCTGTCCCATCCGTGCGGTGTAGAATAAGGAAAGCTGGCCCAGGCTGCATGGATTTCCTCTTCACCTTAGGGACATAAAGGCCAAACAGACCCTAAAGAACTAAAGGAGGCCACCTGGGCAGTGGGTTTAAAAAAATGTATGTCCTATTTCCAAACATGAATGTACTTTTTTTGTTTCTTTTTGGGGTTGGGGCTTTGTTTTTTGAGACAGAATTTCTCTATGTAGCTCTGGCTGTCCTGGAACTCATTTTGTAGACCAGGCTGGCCTTGAACTCACAGAGATCCACCTGCCTCTGCCTCCTGAGTGCAGGGATTATTAAAGGCATTCGCCACCACACCCAGCTACATGACTGTACTTTACTGGTACCATGGTTTTATATGCTCCGGGGAGGTGGGGAGAGCCAGGTTACCCACAGGAATGAGGTCTCAGTGACTGGGCAGTGAAGCCAAGTAACAAGCTGGTGGATTAACACTGTGGAGCCCTGGGTCACCGCTGTGACCTGAGCTCACAACCTAGGCCTCCCATAATTCTGGCTTTCCATGACTGTCTGGGTCCCTAGATGGTAAGAGCAGGACTGTCTGCTTCCTGCTACAGCACACACAAGTCTACAACCCTCACTGGGATCTGAACTCATGACGTCCCAGCTACAAGCAGTATCTTCTCCTCTTAGAGAATTCCTCTACCTGCGATGGGAGCACTGACCATTGGGGAAAGGTGTGTGCATATGTGTGTTCATGTTTGAGCAGGAAACAAATCGGAACCCCCCAGGCATCAAGCAGCTCATGCTCAGCTGGAGGTCTGGGACATCCCACCTGTTGCTGCTCTGGGTTCAGTAGACCCAGAACTCTAGCCTCCATCACCTCGCATGCCACTCCTCATACTGTAGCGTTCTCTCCGGACACCACGGATGTGTGTTTTCTGGCCTTTGACAAATTAAAACAAAACCTTGCACTGAGAAGTGCAGATTGCTCACAGCTGGGGCAGAGAGAAAAATTGCAGGGGTAGATGAATAGGGTTAGTGTTTATAAAAAGGAGAACACAGTCTCTGCTGATTGCTGGGTGTCTCTCAGAAGGAGCCGTCGATTATAGGGGTCAAGCTTCAGCTGGGTTTCCCCCCATCCCTGGAGCATTACATGGTGGGACAGTAGAATTACAAGGTGCCAGGACTGGAGAAAGCCTTCAAGGCCCTGGAGTCCAACCACACATCCAACATCTGAGGCTGGGTTAGTCAATTGGTTAATCCTCCCATCGGGTTGACAGTGGCAGAAGACCATGGCGGAAACTCTTCTGTGAGCTTCCTTCTTTGTACTGAACTGAGCTCTAGTCCCCTGTGGTGGTTTTTCTGGCTCCAGGCAGACAGGGAGATGCCAGGACAGGGGCTGAGCCAGAGAGCGCGGTTGTTGACACTGGGCACATTCTCTGCTTCTCCTACCTTGGTCTCCCTGTCAGCAGGATTGGAGCCGTGTTCCCTCACTTGGGGGAACCTTAGGAGCAAGAAAGGCAGCGAGGGAAAGGATCTGCTAGATGTACAGGTCCTGATCTCAGAAGAAGACTATGACATACTGCCATTAATAAATTAAAAAAAAAAAAAAAAAAAAAAAAAAAAAAAAAAAAAAAAAACAGGCTTCAGAAGGAATGTGGGCACATCAGCACTGATTTGGTCCTCGGAATTGAAACACTCCACCGTGGAGGAGGCTCATGAGACTCGAGAGGCTAAGGAGACACAAGGCCCCTCCCCAGCATTATAAAAGCAATAGCAATTGCTAGGGAGTAGACTCTCCAGTGGAGCCACCAGCAAGCTGTGCAGAGACCTCCAGAGATTCAGCCATCCTGAATCCTCACTCATACCGGAGGCTTTTCAGTGACGTCGCTGTTGGAGGCCGGGGTCACCCGTGCCCCGATAAGTCATCTCAGTAAACTTACTGACTCACAGAGATAGACTTGGAAATTGTTTCTTTGGTCCACGGTTGGTGCTTTATCTGGGGGTAAAGAGACATTGACTCATGCCTCCCCGGGGAAAACACTGAAAAAAAAAAAAAAAATCATACCAAAGAGCACCGGGAAACTGTCCAAGAAATCAGCTGTTGGGTGTGGCTATCTCCAGCCGGGGGTGGCTGGTGTGGCTTGTCATGTGACGCACGTATACACTGCGCCTGACAAGTCAGTGACCGGCTTTCATCCTACTGGACCTTCCCAGAGGCCTTTGTGTTTGTAATGACCTGTCACCTGTCTGCAACTGTGTCGCTCGTAATCACACCCGAAACAGTCGACTCACAAAGCAGACTTGGATGTGATGGGCCGAGAACACATATCGTGACTGTTAAACGCGGAGTGGCGTGTCGGTGGGAACTTCCTGAGTGGTCAGTCCCTTGATACTTACCAGCTGGGAAGGCATCTTTTGGACACTCCCGAGACAGTACTGGATAGCAGTCTCCCCCAGCACGCTTTCTGTCTTCCTTCTGGTGGCAGACAGGTTTCTAGGTGCTGTTGGTGTGCAGGGATTGAAAACTGTAAAAGCCGAAAGGGACAGACAAAGTAGATCAAATCAGCATTGTTCACCAGGCGTCTCAGCACCTTCCACGTGCTAGGTGCCATGAGGGAAATAAATTACCCTGTACCCTGCCCCCCAAAAGCCTGTGCCGGGCAGGAGCCCCCACAGTCGTCGCCCCCCCCCGCCCCCCGCCCCCCCGACCTCGAGTGAGCATTATCTCTGGATGCTGCTTTGGGAAGTACTTCAGGCATGAATATAATAATTCCCTAGGACAGAGACACAAAAAGGATGCTCGGAGCTGAGGGACATGCAAGGATAAAGGAACAAGGTGAGAAAAGTCTGTGAAGCCGAATCAGCAGAGTGGAGCATGAGACCCAGGGAGACGGGACTGGAGGGATAAGAACGGTGAGCCCCCGACACGGCCGAGAGGTCTGGATCGTCACCTTGTGAACTGTGATAGCGGAATGAGAGGCCAGAAGACTCCTGCCTATCAGATTAATTCCTCAGTAGAAGCCTCTAGAAGGAGCAAAAAAAAAATCTCAAAGTTGTTGCCCTAGTCCAAATACCCAGTGTTGGCTTGAAGTCGTGGTGTGTGTGTGTGTGTGTGTGTGTGATGCACGCCCTTGTAGGTATGCAAACACATGTATGATCTGCACATGGAGGCCAGAGTTGAATTCTAGCCATCTTCCTCTGTTGGAGCTCACCAGTTTGCTGAGACTGTCTGGCTAGGGAACTTGGGGGTATCCTCTTGTCTCTACCTCCCCAGTGCTGGGATTCTAGATACACACCACCATGGTCAGCTTTTAACACGAGTGCTGGGGATCAGAACCCAAGCCCTCATGACATGACAAGTCGCCTCCTCATCCCTAGCATTGTTTTCTTTTTTAATTATTTTTTAATGGGGGGAAGGGTACACACGTGCCACAGCATGCACGTGGAGTTCAGGGGACAGCTTGCAGAAGTCACTTCTCCTTCCGCCGTGTGGGTACCGGAACTGGAACTCTTGTTGTCAGGCTTGGCAGAGCACCTTTACTCCCTCAGCCATCTCGCCCGTCCATTTCTTTTGTGGTGGGGAGCTGATGGATGGTAGAGAGGTGCTTAGAAATCCCTGGCATGTGCTCCGCTTTTTCTTTCTATGAACTGTGCAAGGAAATCCCCCAGGAGGCACCTTTGCCCTCTAGCAAATGAGAAACTGACGGGCCAACTCGTCGCTGGGATGGAAGTTTTCCTTTTCATTTCTTCATAACACCGTGAGTGATTGGCCTGGAAGCCTGCATCCTACACGAAGCTCGAGTTACTCTTAGACATCTGTCAAGTGACATGATTTAAAAGCAGCCACCGAGAGCCCAGGACTAGACCCACCCAGGAGCCTGATACCCTGGATAGGCTGCAGCTGGGGAAGGCCTCGGCTGATTGGTGGGGAGTCGCTTTCAGAAAACAGGGCATAATTAACTCCATCAAGGGGGCTTTCTGAGTCTTTTTACTCGTCATCGTCATCTGACTATTAAATCGATTTATGCCCCTGCCCACCTGCTGAAAAGAGACCAAGGCGTTTAGCTGAAATTAAAAATGCAGGCAAGGCTGTCTGCCTAGGTAATAGGAATTCTCTGAATAGGTGACTCATTTTGCATGGAATAGGGACAGGCAGTTCATTAGTGTGATGAAGAGCTTTCCAGCCCTGGGAGCTGGCTGGAGGATGCCACAGCTTGAGGAAGGAGCATAATCCATTCTTAAAAACCACCAAAGGCATGTCCAGGCCAGAGACCTGCGCATAGGAGGAGAGTGGGGTCATTTGTAATGCGATGGCAAAGAAAACATTTGGCGAAGTTATACACATGTCCAGCCATGCGATCTCAGGCCATTATAAAGTTCAGGTTACACCTACGCCATGGACCATCAGGCGCCTCGCTGAAGGAGGGATGAATTCCTGAGACACTGTTGCATTAGTTACTCCTTCCATACTGAGACAAAATACCTCACACAAGCAAAGTTAAAGGAGAAAGGGCTTATTTTAGCTCCTGGTTTGGGGGTATGGTCTATCATGGCATGGTAATCCTAGAGGCAGAAGCTAGAGGTGGCTGCTCATACTGTGTCCACTGTCAAGAAGCAGGGAGTTGCTGGGCGGTGGTGGCGCACGCCTTTAATCCCAGCATTCAGGAGGCAGAGCCAGGCAGATCTCTGAATGAGTTCCAGGAAAGGGGCAAAGCTACACAGAGAAACCCTGTTTTGAAAAACCAAAAAGAAGAAGGAGGAGGAGGAGGAGGGAGTGATACATGCTGGTGCTCCACTCACTTGGTCCAGGCATGGGTTGGCACCACACACATTTAGGGTGGGTCCTCTCACCTCAGTTAACCTAACCTAGAGATGCCCTCACAGACTGGCCTAGAGTTTGTCTCCTGGGCAGTTGCAGATCCTGTCAACTTGGCAGTCAGTTTCAGGCATCACAACCGCTCATAAACTCAGCCAGTGCCAGGCCCACCCTGAGTCTGTTCCCATCGGTACCAGCTATGATTAGCTTTCTTGGAGTGGGGTCTTCCAGGAGCCCTAGGATGAGCTGGGACTTGGTAGGTTCACATTGAAGTCAGCTGTCTCCATGGCCCCTGGCTTCTGCTCAAGGGTTCACTCTGTGTTAACCCTAGAATCTAAGACTAATTGATGGCCCCAGTGGCTCTCACATCCTAAAAGATCACATGTGCCCAGGAGTATCATGAAAGACTTGAGGCTGGACCAAGCCCTTGATGGAAGAGACCACCAGGAGCCTTCCCTGGACCCTCCTTCCCTCCCCTGCCACACCACAAGGGGCTGTCTGCGGACCCACTGGCCCTCTTCTTTCTCCCTTCATCTCTGAATTTCCCTCCAGAAACAACCAGCACAGTTTCACCCCAACTTCTCTTCCTGCTTTCTTATCCCCGGCCATTGCCACCTGCCATCCAGAACCCCTCCCGGACCAGGTGGGGTTCTTGCTGAGGAGACTCAGTGGCCAGAACAGCCTCCATCTTCTCCTTGACTCATCTAAGAATCTGTGTGTTGCAGGGGCACATTGCGTGCCATGGCTTGACTCCACCAAAGGTTGTTTACGGGGTGTGTGTGTGTGTGTGTGTGTGTGTGTGTGTGTGTGTTTCTAATGCAAAGGCTGGGGGCCTGGCTCAGTTGGTAAAGTGTTTGCCATGCAAGCATGAGAACCTGAGTTCAATCCCCAGAACCCACGTTTAAAAAAAAAAAAACAAAAAACAAAAAACATGACTGCACACACCTGTGACCTCAGCACTGGAGAAGCAGAGATAGGCAGGTCGCTGGGGTTCACAAGCCAGTGATGGACCCTGTCTATGGGAAACAAGGTAGCTGACTCCTGGGGAACAACAGCTGCATAGGATGTGTGCACAACACACACACATACACACGTAAATAAATGTAAGTTTTTTAAGTTAATAAAATTTGGAAATAAAGAAAAAACTTTAGGGAGAGATGGGGGGATGGAAAGAAGGTAAACCATCTCTAGCAGCCCACACATGTGGCTGAGGGTGCTGTCTTTGCTCATCCAGCCAGATTCCTTCTCATGGCTGGTAACACATGAAGGTCTGCCTCCACCATCCCCCAGCATTCTCCATGGAACCAACTTCTCTCTAACAGGCTGCCAGCCACCCATTTCAACCCCACCCTCAGCCACTGTTGTCTGTACCTGAACTGAGTCGATCTGCAGGGACTATATTTCCAAACAGTGCCGCGGCCACAGGAATCAAGAGTTGGGACTTCACGGTATCATGTTAGGGGGTACAGTTCAAATCAGCAGCCCTTGTGAGCTCAACTCCCAGGAGACGCATCTGTAGAACCCAAGAGCAAGGGGCTACCAAGATGGCTTAGCATGGAAAAGGGGCTGCTCTGGCACCTGAAAAACTGCGCACTCACTAGAACCCACATGATGGAAGGAGAGAACCTTCCACTCTCCGAACTGAGAGAGGTGGGGGCGTGGTCTCAAGTCCCCTGCACTCAGACCTCACCAGCTGAGAAATTTGGGATGAGACCCTTCTCCCCCATGGGCCTCACTTTCGTCTCCTCTGACACCAGAACCAATGGCGTCTGTCCAGTCCCATAATATGGATCTCGAGGGGGGATGCAAGGAGACAATTCAGCCTCTCCTAGAGTGAGCCCCCCCCCAGTCCAGGGTCACGTGATCAACCTGCACACATTCTTGGGAGGGGATGGAGACTGTGGTGCTGAAAATCAAGTGCTCTTCTTCATGAGTTCCCTAGCCTTTACACACAACACAGACCCCCATAAGCTTCAGGGCCTCAGGCAGGACCAGGAGGAAATAAACGTGACCATGCCCCTCACTGGAAGCCAGCACTGTGTGCTCCCACACAGTAGAGGGCAATGGAGATGGCGCTCTATACATCCCAAGTGTGGACACACACACAGCGAGCCTCAGGCCGAGGGACAGGTGTGCGCAGGGAAGGCATTCTGTGACTCTGAAAGAAATCCTGACCTGGGAGATAGCCCTACCATGTCTCCCTACTGTGTGGATCCAGTAAAGTCATTAACTTCTCCAGCCCTCTCACCCCTTAATAAAATGGGGTAGAAGTGAGTGATGGGGTGTGCGTCATAGGGATCAGGTGAGAGGTGAGATCAGTCTATAGACACGGTGTCCCAATTTGTAACTGTCTGTTAAGCAAATTACGTCTCTGAACATCTTCTATAAACAGGAACACTCGATATTCTTGGGTTGTGGGTGTCTGAGTTAATGCATGTGAAGTGGGGAGACCTGTTTGCGAGCCAGGCTCAGCAGGTGTCCCCTGTAATTGTCACCATGGTGACCATCATCGTCCTCATTTGCAGTCCCTTTTAGCTCCAAATCCTGTGACCTTCTGAGCTGTCCCTGGGCGGCAGTGGCACAAGGAGACTGGTAAAGTAAGGCAGCCCTGCTTTGAGTAAACACACCTTCTCATAAGGACAGGAGGCCAGTAATTGCCCCTAAATAATCGCTCCAACTTTACCACAAGCTGTCGGAAGGCCCTAATTGGCCAATCAGTAACAACTACGGCCATCTGCATTAGGGTGATTTAGAGATGGGGGCTCAGTGCATGTGAGGACCTCGATGATTACACAGTGGAGGTGATATTTCTCCCTCCATGGGAGCGCTGGTGTGTGGCGCCCGATAATCTCACTCACGGCTAACAACCCACTGGTTGAACGCAGGCCAGAAGCAGCACTGAGCAGAGACTTGTGGATTTCCTCTTTCCTTGGAGAGACTGTTCCTGCAGGAACAGCTGCCCACCAGAGCTTGGCCACGCACCCTCTGGCTGTGGGGTCTCACTGCCTGAATGCAAACGGACCGGGAATGCGTTCTGGCTGCCCAGCTTTGCTCCGTGTGCGAACATAATCTCTCCCCAGTATATTTTTCACGATGCCGGGCAACATGCCCTGACGCACCCTCCATCCTGAAGAAGTCTTAAGTCCCCGTGACCCACAGCCCCCACCTCCCCACCCCAAGCACTGTTGCAATGGTACCTGGGCAGACATTTGTGGTTCCACACGATCCCAGCAGGGGGAGGTGCCTCTTACCAGCACTCTCTCACTTCTCCCTCAGCTAGCTTCCCAGATCACCTGTTCCGACTGGCCTGACCTCCAGTTCCCCGCTGGGGAGACAACCCCGAAACAAAAAGCTAGGCTTGACTCTTATTTTTATAGGTCATTTTGTTGTTGTTGATAATAATGATAATGATGATAATGATGAATGTAAATGGTGCCGATTGTACATGTATGGGTTAATATAAAATTATCTTTAAAAACAAATATGGGGCCTGTGGAGATGGCTCAGTGGGTAAGAGTGCTTACTGTGCGAGATGGAGGACCTGAGTTCGAATCCCCAGCACTCATGTAAGAAGCCAGGCATGGCTGTGTATGTTTGTAACCCCAGCCTTGGGGGGTGGAGGCAGGTGGCTCCTTATGCCATGTTGGTCAGTATATATGCATGCCTACGTGCATGCATTGTGTGTGCACATGTATGAGGCACAAGTGTGTGAGGCAAGAAAGTCAAAAGGCAAACTTGTGGGAGGGAATCTGGTCTTCCCTTCTCCCTCACGGTCCCGGGGATTGAACTCAGGTCGTCAGGCTTCGTGGCAATCACCTTCACCCACTGAGCCATCTCTGGTGCTGTCTTAGTTACTGCCATCGTAAGTTGTCGGGGAAGAGATGCAGAAACTCGAGTTCCGACATTTTCTTCTCTGAAAGACCTCCACCAACGCTGCGTCCTTTGTCGCCGTATAAACTTTAAGAGCGGCTTGTTGACCATCCGTAAAGAAAGCACTGCGATTTCAACATCTTTAAGTCCGTATCATGAGAAACCATTGCTGTCTACACCCCTGGTCCTGGAGCACGGGTCGTCTTCCCATCCATCTTGGTGTTTCAAGTTTTCCAACCACGTCTTGTATTTTGTTTTGTTTTCCAAGACAGGATTTCTCTGTGTGGCCCCGGCTGCCCTGGAACTCGCTGTAGCCAGGCTGGCCTTGAACTCACAGGGACCCTCCTGCCTCTGCCTCTCAAGTGCTGGGATCAAAGCTGTGCACCACCATGCCTAGCTAATGTTTTGTAATTTTGAAACTGTATACTTGTTCTTCTTTTATTGACATGTGAATGGTATTTTTTTTAATCGTTTTTAAATTGTATTTCCCAGCTGATACACACACATCCCATGAACTGAGCTGTATCCCGAGTCCTTCTTAAGCCGGTTTGTTCTGGCTTCTCTGGAAATGTGTGGGATTCTCTGTGTGGAAGCTTATGTCATGTTCAGATACTGACAATACCGTTATCTTTTTACTTGGGTCTTTGTGCTTTTAGATTTTTTTTTTAAACCAGTTGCACTGGCTGGGAAATGTGTTCTAACAAATGAGGGCGTTGAACACACACGGCTTTCCTGACTGAAGAAAAGCATCAGTTATCACTAACTGTGGCACAAGTTCTTACGTCATTTTTTGTTTTGTTTTGTTTTTCATTTTTGTCTTTGGATTTTTTTTAAGCCATCCTAGATTTTCATAAAATTTCATGCCCTAATAAACATCAAGATAGCTCAACAGGAAGGCTGGGACTCATTTATTTTTATTTTATAAGTATGAATGTTTGCCCAATGTATGTATGTGCACCACGTGCATGCAGTGCCCTTGCAGGCCACAAGAGGGCACTGGTTCCCCTGGTACAGGTTTGCGCCTCTATGTGGGTAAAGTTGGCCACTGATTTGGGTCCTCTGCAAGAGCAGCAAGTGTTCATAACCACTGAGCCATCTCTCCAACCCCTTTTTATTACATTCTTTATAATAGTATCCTGTGTCTACAGCCATACCACCTTGGGCTCACCCAGTTGCATCCGATCTTGGAAGCTAAGCAGGGTCAGGCATGGCTAGTACTTGGATGGGAGACTGCCTGGGAATATCAGGTGCTGTAGGCTTTAAAAAAATAAAAACTTTTGGCTGGGCGGTGGTGGCGCACACCTGTAATCCCAGCACTCGGGAGGCAGAGGCAGGTGGATCTCTGTGAGTTTGAGGCCAGCCTGGTCTACAGAGCGAGGTTCCAAGACAGGCTCCAAAGCTACAGAGAAACCCTGTCTCGAAAAAACAAAAAAAATAATAAATAACTTTCTGTGTGCATTGGGGAGGGAAATGGCGGTACACACATGCCACAGGCTGGCAAGTGTGTCTCTCAGAGGACAACTTGAGGGAAGGGGTTTCCTTCTGCCGTGTGTATCCCAGAGCTTGAACCCAGGTCATCAGACTTGATGACAAGTGTCTTTACCAGATGAGTCATCTTCCTGGCCTGAAAGAAAGTCTGCAATACTGATTCAGGACAACTTCCCCGGGAGTGGGGCAAACATCCATCCCGTGGTAGAGTAAGCAAACAAGAGAAGCTGACTGTGTTGTAGAGTCTGTCTGCTCCAGGTTGGGGGCGGGGTAGGAGGTGTGAATAAAAATGTCATCAGCACAGTGTCACTCTGTGGTCTGTGGAGCCACCCACATCCAGGGTGGCTCCTTCCTTCATTTACTCCTCTCTGGAAATGCCCTCACAGACTCGCCCAGAGCTGTGTCTCCTAGGTGATGCTGAATCTAACCAGCACTCCTGTATCTTACTTCCAGGCTGCCTGCCGCCTCATAGCTCCCTACACCCCTTCTCCTCCCCCTTGTTTTTAGGCCCAGGACTTAAGCTAACGCATCTTCCCAGGTGCATGGTCATCCCTGAGCCAATCACAAGGGATGGAGTGCCGTGATTGGCTAGGCCTAAGCCACATGCTCCTCCCACTCACTCCAGGGGAGGGGAAGGCTGAAGCCTGTTGTTACCCAAGTCAGATGGACATAAGAGGAGGATCAGGGGCTGGAGAGATGGCTCAGTGGTTAAGAGCACCGACTGCTCTTCCAGAGGTCCTGAGTTCAATTCCCAGCAACCACATGGTGGCTCACAACCATCTATAATGAGATCTGGCGCCCTCTTCTGGCCTGCAAGGACACATGCAGCCAGAACACTGTATGTATAATAAATAACTAAATAAATAAATAAAGAGGAGGGTCAGTCTCCTCAGGAAACAACAGTCTTTCTATCAGGAGATGAGGGAATAGACACTAGAGACCAGGCATAAGCAGCTGCCTGTGTCCCCACCCTTGCCTGTGACATCTCTCTGTTCCAGTCCTGGAGCATCTCTGGACCTCTGTGAGCCTCAGTTTCCCCATTGGTAGATATTGGCCGCTGCCCTGCTTGGCTCTGTCTGAGGCCCTCGAGGCAGTGAACTGGGAATTAGTGTCCAAACTGTGTTGGGTGACGGAGTGATTCCCACACAGCCACTCTGACCCATCTCGCCCCTCTGTCTCCTCACAGAGCATCTGAAGAAGCCACTCGAGGACTACATGGCCCATTTCCCCAGCGTGAGGATTCTGAGGACCAAGAAACGAGAAGGCCTAATAAGGACCCGAATGCTGGGGGCTTCGGCAGCCACCGGGGACGTCATCACATTCTTAGACTCACACTGTGAAGCCAATGTCAACTGGCTCCCGCCTTTGCTCGGTAAGGAGAGGGGCGACCTGGAGTGGGTGTGTGGCCTGGGGGTACAGCCCAGTTGGCAGAGCACTTGCTTAGCATGCATGAGGCTCTGGGTTTGATCCCCAGCATTGCACAGCATAGATGGAACATGATGACACACACCTGTTGCCCCAGCACTTGGGAGGTGGACACAGAGAGATCAGAAGTTCAAAGTCATCTCCAGCTAAACGCTGAGTCTAAGGCCAGACTGGGATTCATGAGATCCTGTCTTAAACAAAAGAACCAAATCATGGCGGTGGGAGGAGGCCGTCTTTATGTCAAATGAAAGCTATTGCTTAGCACCGATAGTGTGGGCCGGGCAGGTTGCAGAAAAGATGAACTGGTCTTTTTTGTAGCCAAAGAAACTAAAGTTGAGATGCTGGGGGGGCTTGCTTGTCCCCTGGGGCAATTGATGTCAAAGTCACCAGAGTCTTTCCCACAACTGCACACTGCTTCCCAGGCTCCCTTCTTTTCAGATGCCCGAGAGGGAGGCACAATCCAGAAGCCTTCCTTTCACCGAAGCCTGTGGGTAGAGCGTGGGCGTGAGGGACTCCTAATGGAGGAAGGCCAGGCTAGGTGTTCTGAGTTCCACCCAGATGGAGACAGTAAGCAGGTACTGCCAGGCAGACGCCTAAGTCAGGTGTCCTGTCAGGATTGAGACACATGGCAAGGCAAGCCAGGGCAAGCTGTGAGGTTACCACCCTCAAGAGAAAAGTGAACTCCTCAAAGGGTAGGCTGTCCATCTCAGTGGACAAATACACATGCAGCACAATTCTCCAAAAGACCCACGATGCCCCCGCCAGACACTCCACCCCAGACATGCTGATTATGGTGCTCGGAGAGGGCATCACTAGTTGTTCAGGCAGCTACCAAGTGCCACCCTACTCCAACAACCGCAGCACAGCCAGTGCCACCGTGCAGGTGAGGACTGAAAGCCAGCCCCACACAGCCCCACAGGACAACCCAGCTGTTTTTGTTTTCCTGAGCACATCACTGAGAACTTACTGGCTCGCGCACTTCTGACAGTTGAGCCCAGGATCTCACTAGGCTGAGAGAAAGACCAGAATTTCTGGTAAACTGTGTATTTAATTAAAGCAAGCAATGGCCTACATCTGCCTTTCATTACCGAAGGAGAGAATGAAAAAGCCTGGGCCTCAGCATCCAGCACATTTGCAGTCCTAGAGGAGCAGCCAGGTGGAGGGTCCTTTCGTGAGAATGAAGTGGTGGACCACTGAGTTGAGCTTGTCTAAACAGCCCTTAACTCTGTTTCTATGGAAATGGATGAGGGCTGTTTTCATCCTCGGCAGAAGGAAGACACATCCCCTCTCACTCGCCACCCCACCCCCTCTAGTAGAAACACAAGAATCTCCATGTGGATCCCAGCGTGGCTTTTGTCTGTGAATCCATTAACACCTCCTGGCTTGGCTGGCTCTGCCCTCATTAATGGTTAGACACGGAGCCTGAGGACTCAGCCTGGTGGGAAAGCCACTCGGAGTCATCATCTCCTTTTTCTTCATCATTATCCTCATCCCCGAGGCCTTGAGAGTCCCTCTGAGTTTAGGCCAAGTCTGTACTTGGATGTGACTTACACAGTCCACAGGCAGACTCGGCATTCTTACCTACATTTCTGCCTGTGACGAAAGGACAGAGGTACTCAGGCTCTTGTGAGTGTCTCGCGGTATCTGTCATGGTCATGGCAAATGGGGAATACTGGCATCTTAGTCTTCAGAGACCCTAGGGGTAGAGCATTTCCTCCTCCTGTGGTCAGCAGAGAAACCAAAACCATGTCCAAAGCCGCACTGTGAAGGGGTGACATCAGGATGTAAACCTGGGTGTTCAGTTCCTAAACAAGTTCAGTGACACAGGCCACTGCCGTCCAGCAGGGTCAGCTGTCGGCCATCACCTCAGAGGTCTTGAATAATTAGGATAGGGGCCCTTCTCTAGATCTTTCCCTCAAGGCCCCAAGCATCATGAAGGCACACTCCCACCCAAGGGAGCTTGCTCACAGGTGGATCCAAGCCACGTACCAGGGATTCTGACTCAGTGGGTGAGGAGGACAATGTGGGTGTAAAACTTACCCTAAGTGCATCTAGCATTGGTCACACTACTGTCCATTTGGAGATACATGCTGCACTGGCATTTCTCTGTGTGTGTGTGTGTGAATTGTGTGTGTGTGTGAATCTGTGTGTGTATGAATCTGTGTGTGTGTGTGTGAATCTGTGTATGTATGAATTGTGTGTGTGTGTGAATCTGTGTGTGTGTGAATCTGTGCGTGTATGAATCTGTGTGTGTGTGTGTCTGTCTGTCTGTCTGTCTTGAGGCTGATGCATGCTAGACAAAAGCTCTACCACTAAGGTACATATCCAGCCTCTGCAACTGTTTAAACCACGTGTCACAGTTGGAAATGCGGTGTTCATCTCAATCTAGTACACACCTGCACACGTAGTGAGACTTAACCATGCTTCCCGACATCATTTTGCCCGTAACAGAACCTGCTGTCTCCTGAAGTGAGGTTAATGGTCACTGTTCTCCAGGCTTGCATGCATGTATGCATGTACACACACACACACACACACACACACACACACACACACACACAGAGTTTCACACTCACCTTCCCACCTACGTAGGACATGCCTTCAGATTGGAAAACAGGCACAAACAGTGTTTTGGGAGAAATGCTGTATGGCTTGATGAAATGTGGGCCCTGCCCTTCTCTAGCCCTCCAAGGCCCACATTGCA